>NC_083340.1:134527829-134787829 GCF_019175385.1 Lycium barbarum | reverse complement strand
TGACATAAAAGAGATGCATTTAAATCATTTGTTTCTTTTAGTGCATAAATAGTATGTTTGAGTATGAAAATCTGAGTTTTGTATCCCATGTTTAAGAATCTAAATTCATTACTGCTATTCCTTTTTTTAAAAAAAATTCCTCGTAAGGTAGTAGCACATACTATCATTCATGGTATTGCTAAAAATTTCAGGAAGTAGGGATTATGAAACCATTAGAAAAGACATTCATAATAAGATGTTGATTCCATCAAAGTGGCAGAATTTCAGAACATGTGTGTTGATAATTGCATGTTTGGTTTGTATTGCCACGAAGAGTTGTTTAGAAACTAATTTATAAAGACTAACTTACGTAAACGGCAATGTTGTAGCACGATCTTAACATATTATACTAATTAACGACTAACTGATGTTTTATTTTGAATCTTCTTAAAGGAGACCAAGCAGAAAAAGCCTTCAGGTCTTTAAAGTCTTATATTATGATAGCTTTAGGATAGGTGTATAGCAATATAGTAACATATATAGTTGTGACTGAGATCATGAAAGAGAGGAATTAGAAATCAATGAACCAATTTGTGCTAAGGCTAGATGCTTCTCAAAATAATTCAGCGATGGGATCTGGAGAAGACAACTACTACAACAACCTTATTAATGATATCGTTGTTTTTATTCTTCTCTCTGATCGCAGTTTCTTTCTTGTCCTTGGCCGGACGATTTGATCTTGTAAGTCAATGTGTATTTACCTTAATAAAGCCATTTTAATGCATACTTATAAATTCAGTTAATAGACATGTAATAAAAAATAGCTACTCCATCTTGTGCTGAGACTCAGATTTTCCACTACTAGTATTTTGTATTTGTGTTTTCCAGTTTATATAGATACAATATTGACCTCTAATCAAGTTCATATGGATTCTGCATAAGAAATGAAGCTGATGATTTCATAGTTGATATAATTCAAACCTAGGGAGATTCAAATAGCTACTAATATAATGGCATTGCTTATTTGCTTGTGGGCTACTGGAAAAAGTTTTTGTTGCTTAAAAATATGGTGACTGATTATTTGTATTATCCTCAGTTGTGTCCTTTACTGTGGATTAGTTTACGGTTCCCATATTTTCTGTATTTGTGGTACTGTTATATACCAAAATTCATATTTTGGTTTGAATTTGCATGATTTAAACTAGCAGCTACTTCATTTCAGCTACAATAATCCAATTGTATACCAAGCTCTGAATTTTGTTGTATCCATGAAAAAGGTTTTACCATCCCTATTTTTCTTAATTATCCGTTCTTTCTAGTAATGTATTCACAAATCTCTCTTTCTTTGCAGCCGAGTGACGCAGGTAGCAACTAGTGGATCTAGCTCTAATAATCATGTAATATGATTAGTTGACTAAAATGGATTTTGTGATGATTTCAGTTGATGACATTTACTTGTCTTAGTCTTTTGTATGCTTTAATGGAATGTTGATATTTCTCAATTTTGATATTCAGATTTGTATTAAAAAAAAAGTTCGAAAAGTTTTTTTTTTGTAATAAATGTATCTATTCTAGAATATGTCTAAAAGTGTGGGGGTTTAAACCCAAATAGTTATAATAAATTCCGGGGGTTTGTAACCTCCCTTGTACCCAAAATGTACCATAGATAGAAAGTGCAATTTGCGGAGGTTACTATTTGCTGTCACGGAGGTTGGGCAAACAAGCTGCCGCAAATTGATTGCGGCGGCGTTAATGGCAGGGGTTTGGTGAACCTCCGTGACAGCAAATAACAGAGGTTATAAACCTCTGCAAGTTTCGCTTTTGACCTCCGCTAATTGCACCCTTTTTGTAGTGTAGTGGGTGAACCATCTACTTAACCTACCACCCAAACGATTACCACATTACTTAGCCAATTTTAACACATTTAAGGATATAAAAAATAATAAAATCTCCAAATGTCTAGTCATGTCATAAATAAATGAAATCTGCGGAAGTCTAACTATTACAACCCAAAATCGAAAGTCATCGTACAAGGACTCTAAAACATAATTGTCTAAAGAATACATAACTGTCTAAAATAAACATAAATGTCTGAACTAAAAAAAGCATCTAAAATAAGGAAGATCTTCAGGCGGCCTGACATGGATAAGAGCTCACCCTCGGATCTGTCGGGAACTAGCCTCACACTAAATATGAGGTCTCGTAGATGTCTCTGGATCACAATCTGCACTCAAAAGAATGTAGCAAGGTAGTATCAGTACAAACAATATGTATCGGTAGATATCATAGGCCGACTAAGATTAGTATCTGCATACAATCACAAAATCAATAAAATAGACAGATAGCTAGGCACAAAAACACATAATCTCGAGAACTATCAACAGAAATCATCCAACATAGGGATAAGGTAAATCCACACAAGTAGAAATCAATAAGAGTAACTCAACCCATGTAATCACCAAACACAATCGTAAATCACAAATTATCTCAACTCTGTCATATATCCGTACACACATGCTAAATGGTAGTGTTTGACCCATTAGCCACGACTTGCAGAGGACCCATGGCATCCATGTACCATTCACTCTGGAAATAACCTCGGATCACGAGCCCATAACTAGGCCACATCCTCACTCCCTGTCAAATGTGCCTTTTCATATCTATAATATCTTTCTCGTCACAATGTACTTCCGTTCCACAACAACAAGGAAGGGGAACAATCAAATAATCAATATCAGGGAACACAAGACACCATTTCACAAGTCATATCAAAATTCAACAATCAATAACATGAATAAGAGAATTCTCTAAGTCAACAAGAAGAGCATTTATGAACTCCTTCTTTATCATTTCATATCAGTTCATCACATAATTAATCAATCATTATCAAACTGCAGGAATTACCAATCACACTTTATGTCTCAAGTCCTAATCATTCTTTTCCTATCAATTTCGTAACACATACAATCAACTAATCAAAGTCTAACACATGTAGACCGTAACCTACCTTGAAGCAAAACTGGAACAATCTAATCACTCCACGATAGTTTTCCCCTTTCGCAAAGCTTCTGAATGTTCAAAGTCTAGAAATATAGAGCTATATGAGTATTCAAATCATCTACTCAAACAATACAACACTTTGGGGAAAAGAACCCACCTACTTCTACCTTTTTCAAATAGGTGAACTATCACTAAGCGTGAATTCATCACAATATCAACCCCAATATCTCAAAATAGCACCTCAAGAATAATGGAGTGCTCCAGTAAAATCTGTTGATAGCTCCTATGGATCTGCAATGTCTCCTTGTCTACCTGTGGGCATGAACACAGCGTCAAAATAAAAGGGACGTCAGTAAGAACATTGTACTGAGTATGTAAGGCATGAATAGCAATAGCATAATAAGGAAACAATGAAACATGAACTGAAGACATAGTCTGCTTTACCTTTTAAGGAAACTCATGTTATACATATCACATATACCATCATTGTTAATCCGCGTCCGGGTAACCATCGTAACGCCGCCCACTAGTGGTGTCATGCCCGACCCTCTAGGCGCGGTGGAATCGTAAGCAGCCTGCATTAGCGGTGTCATGCCCGGCCATCTAGGCGCGGTATAGTCATAAGCCGCCCGCCTTAGCGGTGTCATGCCCGGCCATCTAGGTGCGGTGGAATCGTATCATCATGTACACATCATAAACTTATCATAAAGCATGCTTTAGGATTCAAAGACAATCCATAATTATATTAGGGTGACGTAGGGTCGAGAACCCCCGATTCCATTATGGAGTAATCATGATCATCCTGCCTCACCTTGAAGGGACTAGCGTTATAAGGTGAGTGTAACAACAATAAATATCATCAAGGAATCATTAATTTCATAAGAATATCATGTCATAGGCTTTAGAATCTTAAGATATAGACTCACCATCATTATTATCATACTCATGACGTATTTCTCATCTTTATATCATAAAAAGCTCTCTATCAATATTGACTCGTAGTTCATGGAACGTAAGAAATTCATGGAGAATAGGGATAGTCATATCATAAGAATCATGCCTTAGAAGGAAGGGACTAGCCTTACATACCTTTTCGTTTAGCTACTCTATCGCTTGAACGTTCCCCTCCAATATTCACGTTTCTACCTTCAAGCGAGTTTTTGTACTAACATTAGATAATCTAGCTAAAGCTAGAGAAAATGGGGCAACACTTCCTTTGTTTATACAAATTTATCCATATCATATATCAATTTCCAAATGTCAATAATAACATCCATAATATCATAAGCAACAATCTTCATTCACTTACATTATCCAATTCTCCCAATTCCACTTCAAATCATCCATAATCATGGTCATAGTACAATATTACGTTCACCCCTATATAATGTTTCTCCCATGTTCTTAAAGTTATTTACAACATATTTATAATCACAACATGTCAAGAATCATGATTCATATTAATCTACTACTCAACAATGTCACTATTCTCATGTTTGTAACCCATTTTCTACTTCCTTCCATAATCCAAGTCTTTCAACCTCTCAATACTTTAAACAACATGGAATGATCATAAAACTTACCTTTGATTGAGTAGGAATGAGTGTTGGATAACAATACTCCACTTGAGGAAAACCCTAGTTCCACTTCCAAAGAGATTTTTTGCCTTGGATGAACCCTAGCGAGCTTCTTGCACTTGATTCACTTGAATTTATGATACGAATCTTTGATTTCCTTTGTATTCTTGAATATGAAATATGTAGAACCCTCTATAAGTCTTGAGAGAGATGGAGAAGTGGAATGAATGAGAAAATAAGAGTGGGAACATGTATTTATACTTGTAACTTATTCAGCCCGTCGGGTATTATACGGTCCGTATAACATTGTACTGTCCGTATAAATGTCCGTGGTTCACCATCAGGGAAAACATCTTCCTGTTGGGTGTTATACAGACCCTTATACGGACCGTATAATGTTATACGAACCATATAAGCGGTTGTATAACCCCATTTCTCTGAAATTGTTTTCGTCGTTCGTTTGATCCTCCAATCCTTATGGAACCTTCTTGACACTTCATTACCAATATAAGGATCGCTATAACTCTTCCTTAAGACATCATTAAGTCAACATTAGCTCGGTACTTTACGAAACTTTTCCCAAAACACAACATATGCTTCGCCTTCCTTAAGGAACTTTCTCCTCTTACTTCCAACGTCTTTGGAATCTTAATTAGAATCGCTAAATAACATTTCTTACTTATAGGAACATCATATACTTCTCGCACTACCTTGTTCTATTTACAATGCAATGGTATGAAATTTTTCAAGGTGTAACAGTTAACTTCAATGGTAAGAGTTGATCAGTATCCTTTGTAACCTCTTCCTGAAATTCCTCATGTACAAACACCCAAATCTTGCAATTTATATTGTGCCAAGCTGTGCCCATTTCCAACCACAATCGATACATGTCAATGTCTCTGTCATGCTAAAATGGTTCCATCAAAGCTATGAAATTGAATTGTTTTTGCCTGTGCATAAGCACTACTCTCTCAAGGGCCTGTTGAGAGTTTACAGACCTTATATTCCATATTAGTGAGCTATTCATTGTAAACTTACTTCTGTATGTGCTTTCCTTGTTAGTACCCCGCCTACAGATTTAGGTGGAACATTTTTATCTCTGTTATGCTTGCTTTGTTTCCCCTTTCCTCTTGCTGCTTGCTTTGGTGAAATATCTCCAGTGTTTTTAACTATTTGGCTGTTTGTCGAATTACAGGTGTTAGACATTTCATCACCATCTCCTATGTCATCTGGTGTGATATCCTCTGGTATTTTCTTCTCCTGCTCATTTGAAGATGTAGAGTCAGTGTTGTCCTTTTCTCCTCCCATTTCAATATTGTTGTTATCCCCTTGTTGAACCTTCTATCTTTATGTGTGAATTTCTTTTTCAACTTGATCTCTTTTCTGCACTAACTTGTTCATTTTGTGTAGATGATCCAACATCTCCACCTCTCTCATTCGCATTCCCACATCTCTACCTCTCTCATTCGCATTCCCACATTTCCACCTCTCTCATTCTCATTCCCATCAAACATTTTATCTGGTGGTTCTTGAGGTACTTCAATGACTTGATCCCCCTGTTTTTTTAGATGGTATCTCATTTATCATTTCTGCACTTGATATCATCTCCAGTGACTGAGATACTTTGTTCCCTGGTGTTTCCCACATCTCCTCATTTTGTTTATTCTTCTTATTTTAATTCTTCCCTATTTCTGTGATTGTTCTTTCAGAATCCTCAATGCTTGTTTTCTCTCTTTCCTGGCTTTCCCCATTATCCCTCTCCTGTATGCTTTGTGACTGCCTTCTTTCCTTAACTATATTCATATTTTGTTTAGTTGCGCACTAGCGCTTTCTGTCTGCTCCACCAAATTTGCATCTACCTGGTTAGCATTTTTAAAATTCTAGTTCTGCACTACCTCATTTTTCTCCTGATCTTCTTCCAAGTTCACCAATGTATCAAACTTGTTGCTGATGCTTGTGCGTACTTTCTCCTTTTGCTTGGCATTTTGGTTGGTTTATTCAACCCTCTTTATGTTGAAATCTCTGTTATCTTTTACAACATTCCAGTTTCCTGGATTTCCTAGCTTTCTTCCACTAGATAACATTCTTGCTGAGTGCTTGTATTGATTGTTGTATCCCCTGTATCTTTGCTTTTCATTCTCTTTGTGCTTGGCATTCCCACTATTCATGTTATCTGCTTGTTTCTGCTTGCCTTTATTATTGCTTTGCTTTTGATGTTGCACTCCTGCTCCTTCTTTTACTCTGTTAGCATTTGCTTTTGCTCCTTTGTTTTTTAGTTATGCATTTAATTTCATTCTCCCTACTGTCCTGGTCATGTTCTTCATGGTTTTCTGCACAGCACTCATCCTCCACATTTTTCTCCTTGTCTTTCTCACCTTGTGCTAGTTCAAGATTTATAATTCTACAGTCATATTCATCCCGTCCCTGTAGCTTACATTCCTTACAGTACTTATGAAGATAATCATAGTGAATTTGCACTTCAACAGTCCTTATAGCCCCTGTTTTTTCATTCTCAATATCCATCCTTACTGATTTCGGTGGATCTGGTAGTAAAACAACTAGCACTTTCACTCTAGCACAACTAGGTCTGGTTTTATTGATAGTAGCCATATCCAAAGGTCTGCCTACCGCAGGTGCAATTGTAAATAGGGACTCCTTAACATCGTATGTAGGCAATAGGTTCAGAAAAGAGATCCAAGCCATTGCCTTGTATATTTCCTCATCAATCTTGAATTTTGAATCATAGATTAATGGTCTCATTTGGTATTCATATCCCTCCCTATCGTTGATATAGTAAGCAGGCTTCGATGTTACATTTATGAAATCTTCCATGAGTGTTAATCTGATAAGAACATGCCTATTTCTAATAAACCCGTTTCGACACTTACCTGTTATTCCACATTGTGCAGGTATTATTCGGCGCAGTTGCTCAATATCAGGCCACCCGTATGAGAATTTCCCCACCACCGAATGTTGCAGATTTTCAATTTCATCCATTTGAGCCACTTCATTTTTTGTCCATTTAACGTAGGGTTCTCCTTCTAAAAACGTGATTGGTTTTATTGGTATTTGTGGTTTTGGTTGTACTTGTGTAATGGTTGTATCATTCAAAGTATCTGGATTGAATAGGCTTTCATATGGTACTTTATTATGTTTGTTTGTGGGATACTAGTCCTTTGAGAGACTGTCAATGAAGTCTGGCCAGCCATGGTAGGCTGACCAGCGGCCATGGAGGCCATGATTAGTGTGCTTGAGGTCTAGGTATTAGGGTTTTCATGAAAATAGGATAAGAGAAGAGTGTTTTGTCACCAATATATCTCTTTCACCTTAGTTGGATTGTTTTCTATCATTATTATGAGATGCAATTCTCTTTGTCATGTCATGATGTCAATTTCAAGTAAACGCGAGTGAATAAATTCAAAAAGAAAAAGGACTTGGTATTCAAACAAATAAGGGAGAGAATAGAGAATCAAAGAAGTGTGAGCTACTACGATCCTTGTCATGGAAAATCATTGACAAGACATAAGGAAATAATTTCAAGAGAAACACCAGCGTTATACGTGGCCGATACGAGATGTCTACACGTGGCAATTAACATCACCTATAGTCAGCTAAGTCTGCCTAGATCGAAGACAACCATCTGAGAAGCTCAATCCAGACTCGCCACACGGGTGTTAGATAGCTATATCTAGAGTAAACCATCTAGTAGTGTCTAGATAATTAAGATAAGCTCTCTTAAGCCAACATACTCCATATCAAAAGAGATCTTCAGACTAATCATTCAAAAAGAAGGAAATAAAGTGATACATGAGATCTGAAGAGTTAATTAAGAAATTCTAGAAGATATCCTTGGGAAGAAACTTGGATGTATGGATCATTGACAAAGAAAAAGAAGAGAAATGTTTAAGAAGGAAACTGTCTGTAACACAATATACTTAGTGTAATTTTCACAAGCGGGTCGGGATGTGGGGAGGGTAAGGTGTACGCAGACCGTATCCCTACCTTGGGCGGTAGAGAGGTTGTTTCCAATAGACCCTCCACTCAAAGAAAAGCAACATATAATAACATAAATCAAAGGATAAGATAATCGATAATCAATAATCAATGTACAAGAACAACAGATAATAACAATAATCAAAGGGCGAGGAAACTTAATTAGGTCCATAAAGCTAACTTAAATTGATTGCCAAAAAGAAGAAGCTAGGCGTGTGAAATGAATCTATGGATTGCTATTACTCTAGCCATCATTAATTCAAGAATAGATTAATCTTCATACAAGGGAACCACAATTCAAGGGGAATATATGTGCACAGGATGGAAAAGAAAGGATAGATATTTATGGACAAGAAAAAAGTTTTTTTGTTTGTTTGTTTGTTTTGTTTTGTTTTGTTTTGCTCCATTGTTCTTTGAGTGAAACCGTATATAATGGGTGGAAAGTACTCTTTATTACTACACTTCAGTAAGAACCCAAACTTTCTAGTGAGAAAAGGGTTTTAGGTAAGTTTTTTTTCGTTGTTGGCGAGCAAGTGGTACAACCATATGCATTCATAGTGAGCGTGTTAAGCCATACGTTGGTAGTGGATGTGTCAAAATCACATTATAAACGTATGTGGTGAGCATGGTTAAGATCCACAGTACATTTGAAGTTCTTGCATAATGAATTTAAATTTGAAAGACTAATGATGCATAGATTAAAGTAGTTCTTTTATAATAATTTTTAATTTGACCAAGAACTTTTGTAAAATGTATAATTAATATTCTAGAACAACTAATGTCATTACTCTTGGTCTAAAATGTCATACCTTTGCACTGAAAAGAAGAGAGAGAAGCTATAGCTTCTCTCTAACTTGTTCTCTCTCTTACTTTAATCAATATCTGATAAGCAAACCCCTCTCTAACGTCTCCCTTCTCCCACTAACGGCTAGTCTACTAGCTTGCTGGTGTCGATCTCCACGATGGAACCGCCGGGAGGCCAAGTTCCGGCGGATCCCAATCGGAACCCTCCCCCACAGCCCCCCCAAACAACTGAAACGCAAAACACTATGGAAAATCATAAAAAAAAACCTCTTTTGCCAATGCTATTACATCGACTGTCATTACTCCCGCCACTACTCTTCGACAAGCACAGGAAGCTGTTAAAGCTAAAAGAACTTCCCACAACGGAAAGGCGGCTGTCATTTTTAGGACCAGAGAGTACTATGGGGCGATGGCAGCGGAAAGTACAAGAACCATTGTCGGAAGATTCGTAAGTACTCGTCCCCAAATTGACAAAATTCGTTCTAGATTCGCTAAAATGTTTTCTCTCAAAGGAACAGTTACAATTGGAGTCTATGATAATTTTAATGTTTTCTTGGATTTCACCAAAGAACAGGATTTCAATACTATTTGGTTTAGAAGATCTGTGGAAATCAATGGGCTCCAAATGTGGTTACAGAAATGGAGCCCTAATTTCAAACCTGGGGAAGATCTACCCATTGCTCCGGTTTGGGTACTTCTCCCAAAATTACCCATTCACTTACATAATTGGCTTTATCTCAGACAAATTGCTAGTGTGATTGGTACACCTCTAGAATCTGATACTGGTACCAAAAATAAGACTAGGCCAAGCATGGCCAAAGTGAGGGTAGAATTAGACCTTTTAAAGCCCTTGCTGGAAAGTATGTGGGTTGGGGATGAAGATGACGATTCTCCCTTGAAAGGATTTGAGCAAAAAATAGATTATGAGTATGTGCCAAAATATTGTAAACACTGTAAAAAATTGGGGCACTCTACTGCTGAATGTAGAGTTCTGGAAAGAATAAGGGCAAAAGAGAAGATGAACATTGATGTAAGGAAAAATGAGGCTGAAAAAGACAGTGCTAAGAAACAAAATGAACAGCATAGAGAAAATAAAAAGGGTCAAAATGAGAGTGATGCAAAAGGAAAACAAGAGGGAGAAGGTGAATCAGAACAAAATAACAAGGAGACTAAAAGGAAGGCTTGCCAAGAAAAGGAAAATTCTGAATGAAAAGCTAGTCAAGAAAGTGAAATTAGATCCAATAGTGATGAGCAGGAAATCAATAACACTCAACTTGATGAGAACAAGGAAAGCTCTAAAGTTCCTGATAACTCTTACAATCTCTAACCAGATGTGGATTTGTAGAAGAAGACTAAGAACAATACGAGCATAGCTAATGCTATGGAAAGAGCAAGAAAGAAGAAGAGAAATCAGAAAAGGAAGGATGCTAGGAAGTTGAAGACTGTAAAAAAAAACAAAATTAAGCATCTTGAAAAGGTTAGTAGCAGGATACATAACAACAATATGATCAAGGAGACAGGTGGAAAAAAGGTGGACACTGAGCCCCCTCAAAAGAGTTTGAATGAAAATAGCATTGAGATTGAAAGTATTCATGATTCCTCTTAACACACAAAGAACAAAGCTGAGACTATACGAGACACTCAAGATCCCATCAACCACATTGAAGCAGATCCTATAAGAACCACTGGTAAGGGAGGAACCATTACCATTCATCTCAATATAGCAGAGTCTCCTAGCAAGGATGATAGCAAGGATAAAAAAAGATGGGCTGGAAGAATCAGATAAGGAATCATACCCCCCTAATAAACTGATAGAAGCTTTTGCTCCTGTTACAAAATCTGATGTTCAGGCTATTAGCAGGGCATTTGAGGCGGTAACTCAGAAGCATAATCTGTCTCCAAGGGGGAGATCTAGAACCAGAAATATCAAAACTACCAATAGAGATATATCTAGAAGTAGAAGAAGACAGAGAAACAGTGTAGCTTGACCCCCAATTTTATAATTGTGTTATTATGATTAATACAATTTCATGGAATACTAGGGGGGTTAAGTCCAAGAAAGCTTTTACAAGGCTGATAAAAATTGTTAAAATGAACAATGCTCAATTTGTGACTGTTCAAGAACCTTTCATTGATGAATCCAATCTGGAAAAATACAAAAAGAGAGTTGGTTTTCAAAATGCAGTGGCCAACATTAATGGAAAAATATGGTGTTTTTGGGATGACTCTTTGGACTGCTCTATTGTTTCAAACATCAATCAACAACTCACTATGAAGATCAAGCATTTGACCACTTACAAAACCTTCTGGTATACTATAGTTTATGCTAAGACCACTGCCAGGAAGAGAAGAAAGTTATGGCACAAGCTTAGGCAGAACTCTGGTCATATTGATGGCCCTTGGGCTGTATTAGGAGACTTCAATGTGATCCTATCTCCTAGTGAAAAGAGAGGTGGCATACCACACAGAATGAGTCAAAGTATGGATTTCATCTCATGCTTGGATGATTGTGGATTAGTTGATGCAAGATACAGTGGAAACACTTTCACTTGGACTAATGGAAGGAAAAGAGGCAACAGGATCTGTAAAAGACTTGACAGAGTTCTATACAATGAGGAGTGGAATGACAATATGGGGGATAACATGGTTAAGCACATGGCAAGGACAGGTTCAGATCATAATCTTATTATATTTAACTGCAAATAAGTTACTAATAATTTTGTGAGTTATTTCAGGTTCTTGAATTTTTGGACAATGCAACCAGATTTTCAACAACTAGTTCAGAACTCGTGGATGGAAGAAGTACAGGGCAATGAAATGTGGATTCTGCAAGAAATACTGAAAAGACTCTCCAAAGTCTTAACTCAGTGGTCCAAAGAAGTCATTGGAAATGTCTTTGAGAAAGTCAAGCAATATGAACAACTTATTCTTGAACTTGAGCACAAGATGGACAGTGATGACTCTGAGGAAAATAGGCAGGATCTTAACAGAGTTAATGCTGAGTACATTAAATGGTCTAGCATATAAGAAAATTTGCTACAACAAAAGGCCAACAATCAATGGAATGAAGAGGGAGATGCCCGTACAAAGTATTTTTTCAGCTTTATCAAACACAAGAGAAGGAGAGTTACTTTACATAGAATTAAAAACTCTGATGGGAACTGGATCGAAGGTAATGAGGCCATTGGAGATGCAACAGTCCAATACTTTGAAATTACGTTCACTGAGACTGAACAAATTCCTGATTATGGGGTTCTACATCACATTGAGAAGATTATCAATGAAGAAGATAATCAGAATCTTAACAGATTCCCAGAAGAAGAAGAAATTAAAAATGCAATCATGGATCTCAGTCCTAACAGTGCTGCAGGGCCAGATGGCTTTAATGGTTTCTTTTTCCAAAAATGCTGGGACATTATTAAGGATGAGCTGATCAACTTTGTGCAGAGTTTCTACTGTGGTAAAAGGTTAACAAAGTATTTTACTCATACTTGTTTAATTTTAATTCCTAAAGTAGATGAACCTGCTAGTTTTTCTCAATTAAGGCCTATTAGCTTAACTAATTTCTCTAATAAAATTATCTCCAAAATTATGGCTACTAGACTCAGTGTTTTGTTACCCAAATTAGTGTCAGAAAATCAGACTGGGTTTATCAGTGGAAGACTCATCACTGAGAATATTCTACTTACCCAGGAGATTGTGCATGATATAAATAAAGGTAATAATTCTAATTTGGTTTTCAAATTATATATGGAAAAAGCATATGATAGAGTTTCTTGGCTCTGCATCATTTTTATTCTCAGAAACTTTGGCTTCTCTGAATTCTTTATCGACTTAGTTTGGAGACTTCTATCAGATGTATGATACTCTGTTATAATCAATGGTGAGAGGAAAGGTTTTTTTTCACTCCACTAGAGGTCTTAAACAGGGTGACCCTCTTTCTCCTTCGCTTTTCATTTTAACTGCTGAACTTCTTACTAAGTTGCTCAACAAGATTCATGACAAGAACAGATACATTAGCTATAGTATGAATGCTATGGGACCAAGAATAAACCACCTGGCATATGCTGATGATGTAATTATCTTCACTTCCTGGGATAAGCATTCTCTCAAGATTATTCTGAGACAACTGAAGAGATATGAGGAGGTCTCTGGACAAAAAATAAACAAAGAAAAGAGCATGTTCCTAACCGCCTCTCATGCCTCTGATGGTACTCATAGGAGAATTAGGAGAATGACAGGTTTTAAAGCAGGTACATTTCCTTTCACTTATCTTGGGTGCCCCATTTACACTGGTAGGAAGAAAATTTCCTACTTCACAGATATTACCTCAAATATTTTTAAAAGAATTGGTGGCTGGCAAGGCAACTTCTTGTCTCATGGGGGCAAAGAAGTGATCATCCAACAGGTATTGCAGTCCCAAACTCTTCGTCTATTAGCTGCCTTATCCCCCCCCCCCCCCCCCCCCCCCGAAAACTGTATTAAAGCAAATAGAAAAATACCTTGCCAATTTTTTCTGGGGACAGAACGATGGTAAAAATAAGTATCATTGGAGTGCTTGGAAGAATCTTTGTTATCCCAAAGAAGAGGAAGGCCTGGGTTTTAAATCTCTTGCTGATATTCAAAGTTCCTTTATTCTGAAAAGATGGTAGAGATTTAGAACTCAAAAGAGTTTATGGGCTGACTTTCTTAGATCCAAGTACTGCATTAGAGTAAATTCTATTGCTAGAATTTGGTGCTCTGGTCAATCTCAAAGTTGGAAAGAGCTGCTTAATTGCAGAAGCATTGCTGAACCTTACATGTTGTGGAAAATCAACTCTGGATCCTCTCTCTTCTGGTGGGATAACTGGACAGGTCTAGGGCCCCTTGCCTTAATGCTTGAACCTGGACCAAGACCAGGAAACACTTTAGTCAAGGAGTTTATTTTTTATGGTAACTGGATTTCCAGTAAATTGGAGAATACTGTTCCCCCGAATCTGCAACACACTATAGAAAGAATCAAGATTGCTGACCAAAACTCTCTTGATTCCTGCATTTGGACCCATAATAGTGAGGGAAATTTCACTTGCTCTTCTGCCAGAGAGATTACTAGACAAAGGAAGAACAAAAATGATTCTTACAGTAATCTCTGGCATAAAGGAATGCCTTTCAAAGTGGCCTTTTTGAATTGGAGAATTCTCAAAAGAAAACTCCCATTTGATGACATTCTCCCCAAGTTTGGCCAACATGTTGTGTCTAGATGTAACTGTTGTAACCAGCCTCAAACTGAAACCATGAATCATGTCTTTGTTGAAGGTGATATCGCTAAGAAAATATGGAGTTTCTTTGCTAACCCTCTTGCAGTTAAGCTTCATAATGGGAGTATTAGACAGGTAATATGGACTTGGTGGGCCTATGATAGCTCTAATGCTTTGCATAGAACTCTTTGTAAAACTCTCCCAATGTATATTACCTGGGAACTTTGGAAGAGGAGAGGAGCTAGTAGGTATGGACAAAAAGCATATTCATTATATAGAATAGTAAACTAGATTAACTTTCATATTAAGATTTTATTATATAGACATTTTACACAGATTAACCTTCACTTGTCTTGGAAAGATATTTGTGTCATTGCAGATGTATATTCTGTTCCAATCAGTACCTTTCCAGTATATTGGGAGAAACCACAACCAAATCAGTACAAAATCAATACAGATGGAAGCTCTGTGAGTGAACTGAAGAAAGCAGGAGCAGGAGGTATCATCAGGAACCATGAAGGCAAAATGATTCTTGGATTTTCAGAGTCACTTGAATATTGTAGCAACAATATGGCAGAAATCAAAGCTGCACTTTTGGGTTTGCAATACAGTTCAAATCTAGACTTGCACAATATCATTCTAGAAATGGACTCAAAACTCATGGTGGATATGATCAAAGGAATCAGCAAAGCTTCTTGGAGATTTCAGAACATGATTGAAGAAATTCAAGAATGGCTCAAAAAGCTAGGAGGCACTGTACAACACTGCTATAGGGAGGCTAACACAGTAGCAGATATTCTGTCAAAGCAAGGCTCTATTAAGGACATGAATTGTGCTATTCAAAACCCACAAAACTTACCTAAGGATGTAATTGATCCATATAGACTTGATAAGAGTGGAATGGCCAACTTCAGAATTAGGAAAAAGAAAGCTGGTATAGGCTAAGTAGATTGGAACAAATGATGAATCTGTTATTTCTCAGATTCAACATTTGTTCAAAATCTCTTTTGTAAGCTTATTGGTGTAGGAGGAGACCCCTCTTGAGCAAGAATGGCCTGTCATTCTATGCTGGATATTTACCATGTAATTATCCCCTTTTTGGAAATAATATATACTAACGTTATTAAAAAAAAAAAACTAATGCCATTAACTAATTCTTTCACAATTTTCTAAACTAATTACTGTAATATTTTTGGAAAAACTATTTTTAATAAAAATGGAAACGAAATTGTACCTGAGGGTGTAGATAGGATGGAATCGGAAGTAGATAGACAATGACGTCAAACCAAATTACTAAGCAAACTTTAGCATAAACCATTAGGCACAAAGTAGTAACGCATCTCAAAGATGGTATAGTAAACATTACTTTATATCTATAATTGTTTCCCTAGGGGAACGGCTTTACAAACTTATCAATTGGTGTAAGAAACTAAAATAAGAAAAATGAATAAAATCGCCCGTTTTTTGTTTTAGTGGAGACTTGCAAAACAGGTGGTTCAGTAAATGCCTCCTTACAAGTCTCGGCATCATTCATGGGACTAGCATTGGTTGCTGCATCAGAAAAGTTACCTACATCTAAATATTTAATCGAATTTGAATAGCGAACAACAGTCATATCATAGGTGTCTTGACAAACTTCAAGATATTGCTTGAGAACAGGTTCTTTTGTTTGCTTTAACAACACTTCGGTTGGACTTAAAACGTCACTAGCTTTAGCTTGAGACAATTGAATCATAATTCGTGCCAAACCTTTCTTATCAACAAAAGCACTTCCAGGATATGCTCTAAGAGATCTTACACATAAGTTGTTATCATCAGCCTTTGAACTATGTTGTTGAATATATTGTAATTTATGAGAAGGGAAATGTCACGACCCAATCCGCCATGACTGGCACCCACGCTAACTCCTAGTGGGCGAACCAATATGCCTAACCATCTACTCATTCAATCCATTTTTAGTTAACCAATTCATAACAGTTAAACACAAGATAAATCAATAAATAGTCATGCCATAAAATTATAACGTAAATGCGGAAGTCCTAACTATTTTCCTGGATCAAATAGTAAGAATCACATATATGAGAAATAGTTGAAAATAATATTAGATCAAGGCTTAAAACTTATATCAGAAAAGATCCTCACCAAAGCCATAGATAATAGGTGGAATCAAAAAGCTTCGATTCATAAAAAAGTTAATATTGTTCTATGTAAAGAAATTTAAACTGATTGTGTTCACTTAGCCACTAATAAGTAAGTTTACTAATAGTTTAACTTAGTAACGTTCTTTGTAAAGAAGTTCCATAAGTCGTATGGAAGTTTTACCCATAACTACCAGTTTTTTACAAAACAGAATAAGAATCAATATTAGATCTTCCGAGCACAACAAATAGACTACCGATATTTCATCTTAAAAGCACCCAAATAGCAGTTTGTAGTTATCATTACAATTCTTTCATCAACTCATTACTCTGTAGCTCTATAATTTAAAAACTATCAATCAAACAAAGTACCATATATATTTAAAATGAAAAGAAAATCTCTTGCTTAAACATTTTGCCGTCGAAGTCTTCTGCTAGAATTTTTAGAGGTCAGTTTTCCAACGATCTAACTATACCGTTGTATTCTGTTCCGATCACCAATGTGTTACAACATTCTGCATAATATGTTCTGCTTGTGCACATACCAAAAAATGCTGGGAAGACATATCATTGCCAATTTCCGATGGTATATCATTTCAGAAAATAGATACATATCTCTATTTGAAGTAACTACTGGAGTTAGAACGTTTTCTAAGTCAAAGATGTACGGGTAAATCTATGTGTTTAGGTGGATCATCCTGCTATAATAACACATATAAGTTGCAATCAAAACATAATTACATATACAAAGAACAAATAGAAAATTAAAAAGAGAAAAACAGAAATAGAACAGTTCAATTAGACAACAAGCTTTATACAAAGCATAATATTGATCCAGGCATAATACCAACTTACTTATTATACAAAGGCAAGTTGGCTCTTTCAATCTTCAATTAAGTCCGCTGTCTCAGCCTTCTCTTCTGCGCCCTTATCATTTTCTTGGGAAAATCACCTTCAAGAAATTCCACGACCCATTTTGGCTTACGAGCTTTAAACATGAGGCTCCACGTGATAGTTCCAACAACAAGTCCACAACTGTAGCCTATGACCACTGATTCCCATGTAAATCCACTAGCAAAATATGAATCTTCTTCTTCATCCAACTCAGATGGATCACTCATTCCACATTTCTTTGATAAAGGAGGACCACATAAACCAAGGTTTCCACCAAATGAATCATTTTTTAATGTGCTGAATTGTAGACCTCGAGGAATGTGTCCAACAAGAAGATTTTGAGAGAGGTTTAACTTCGCCAGAAATATTAGCCTTGTCAATTCCTGTGGAATCTTCCCAATGAGCCGATTCCAAGAGAGAACTAATGCTTCAAGCATATTCAATTGCCCTAGCTCCATTGGAATATCTCCTATGAGATTGTTATGGGATAAATTGAGTATCCAAAGTGAGCCAAGATCCTTTAGTGTTTATGGAATCACACCTTCAAAATGATTAGCACCTAATCTAACTCCCTAATTTGGGTTAGGTTGCCAATGAAATTAGAAATCTGGCCAGTGAAATGATTAGCACCTAAATCTAACTCCCTAATTTGGGTTAGGTTTCCAATGGAATTAGGAATCTGGCCAGTGAAATGATTAAAACCTAAATCTAACTCCCTAATTTGGGTTAGGTTGCCAATGGAATTAGGAATCTGGCCAGTGAAATGATTAGCACCTAAATCTAACTCCCTAATTTGGGTTAGGTTGCCAATGGAATTAAGAATCTGGCCAGTGAAATGATTAGCACCTAAATCTAACTCCCTAATTTGGGTTAGGTTGCCAATGAAATTAGGAATCTGGGCAGTGAAATAATTATCACCTAAATCTAACTCCCTAATTTGGGTTAGGTTGCCAATGGAATTAGGAATTTGGCCAGTGAAATGATTACTACCTAAATATAACTCCCTAATTTGGGTTAGGTTGCCAATGGAATTAGGAATATGGCCAGTGAAATGATTACTACCTAAATATAACTCCCTAATTTGGGTTAGGTTGCCAATGGAATTAGGAATCTGGCCAGTGAAATAATTATAACCTAAATCTAACTCCCTAATTTGGGTTAGGTTGCCAATGGAATTAGGAATTTGGCCAGTGAAATGATTGTAACCCAATTTGAGCCTTTCCAAGTTTGGTAGAAGAAAGAAGCTCTCTGTCAGAACACCTTGCAAATTGGTACCTTCTAGATTCACGTACCTTAAGGAAGAAGACACATTCATAGGTATTGGAGATGAGATGTTGACATGAGAGAGAGAAACTACCTTCAGATTTGTGAAGTTCCGAAGCAGTGTCTCAAATGTTTTCTGATCAAGTTGGAATTCATCCCCATTTAAAGAAAGATCAAGTGAAACCAACTTGGAAAGGTATGAGATTTCTGTTGGGATTTTACCACCAAAGTAAGATTCAGAAAGGTTGAGATGCCTCAAATTCCTTAAGTGTCCAATGCCACTTGGAATTGATGAAGAACTGAAGTTATTGCCAGCAAGGTTTAGTCTCCGAAGATGATGAATTTGGAAGAGGCTGTTGTTGGGATGAATAATTCCAGAAAGCTTACTGCAACTAAGGTCCAGGCCTATAACATGACCCGTTAACATGTCACACTTGACTCCATCCCAACTGCAGCAGTCCCTACTGCTATACCCCATTTTAACCGGGTTGAAGCGGAGTACAACATATTGGAGATTCCCAAATTGTTTATTTGTTTTAAGGAGTCGCCACCTAATTATTTATGGTGAATTAGGACACCTAAAGTTTATTAAAGTTATATTTAAAGTTAACTCTATTTAAGGTCTGCGAAACTTAAGATTTTGAGTAAGTGGTTCAATTAGTCTAAAGGGAAGGTATTAGGCACCCTTTAAGACCCATTAACAATGGTTAACCGGCCGGACTAAAATTTAATTTGGCTAAGTGAAATACAGTATTGTAAAATATTTAAGAAAATATCTGATAAGTATTACTAAAGTTTTAGATAGAGGTAAAATGTTATTTTAAGTAAGAATTTGTAGAAAAATAGTGATTTAATAAAAAGTTTAATTATAAATAAACCAAAAGAAATGGAATGAGTGATGTTCATATGTATTCCGAATATGAATTACGCTAACTAGCAAATTAAAATGTATTTGTAAAGTTATTGTAAGATTAATATTTAACGTTTTAACAAATGTGTATTTCAGGTGTTCTAAGATAAAAGGAGTAAATGTTGAGTCTTTTAACTCAAATATATAGTCATGCGGTTTAAAAATTATTCCGAATAAATGTTATAAATACTATATAAGTAGTTTAGAACATAACTAGAAGTGAATGTCATTTTTGCGGAACTAACTACCCATAACTAAACTAAAACCCTTAATGTTACTAAAGTTTATCTTAATTAACAAGTATAAAATGTTAGTCATACAATACATGTTAAATACACACAAAATAAAATAGAAGAGTAGATGTAATGTGAATAGGCTCAGCCCATTTAAGACTACTGTGACTAGGCTGCTGTTGCGGCCTATTTTATTATTGGGCTTTGGCCCAGAAAGTCAATCTTTCTTCTTTTTGTTTGCTGCGGGCGGCTGGACAGGAAAGGAGAAGACCCCGTTGGGCTATGGCCTAACACCGAATGCGGGAGATAACGAGTCTGAGGGACTCGTATGCGATAGTCATGCATAAAAATGAAAGAAAGAAAAAAAAATTAGTATACGATCAATAAACAAGTTTAAACGTGCAAAATATAACTCAAAATAAATTAGTAGATTATGCATCTACTGTGTATATTTTGGTATATCCTAGGTATACACATTCATAAGGGTGGATTGGCTAAAATATACCCGTCGTATACATGCGGATACGTAATTAATACAAGTAAACCTAGCATATCAAGCTGAACAGATACGGGAATATCGCATGTTTTATATGGCTGCTTGAATCAATTAACAACAGATTATCAATTATTCCAACATACCAATTAACTATTTTATCATCAATTCCAACGATTTATGGTACTCAAACAGAACCGAAACACACTAACCTAATAAGTCACTGCCCAGTGAAGGTAAGAGAAATATATACTCTACTGTCTCATTTAAATAAGTATTCAAACCAGTGCATTGTGTGTCGCAATAATTAGACATAGAAATCCAGCATACATTCAGGATGATCACTCATCATGGCATGAATCAACTGAATTATCATGTAGTAATTTTTTTTTTAGAATGTCGACCAAGTATAGTAATCTACCTCAAATACATATGACCAGGAAATAGAACACATGATGGCAGACATTTCATTCACACAGGTCCAAAGTAGGTTAAAGTATATATATTCTGGAGGACAAACCAGATAATGCAGGAGAAAGAAAAAGAAAACACATAAGGATATGTCAGAAACAGTGTCAAAGGAACAACTCATGCTTCAATAGTAAAAAAATGTAAGAAAAAGAATACACTATTTTAAATCAAGTTCAGTATCATAGAGCATTTCTTATTTCAAAGAATTTGAAGAGTTCTAAGGAGAAAAGTTCAGTACCCAGATTCAACAACAGATCGAGAGGAAAAGAATGCAATGTTCCCTTTAAAAGAAAGGGGACCTTCAAAATGAAACTCTGTCTCTACATGTTCATTTATCGAACTCCCACCAACTCACAGGATTTTCATGCATTCGTACAAATCCAAAGAATACACTTCAAGAGATAGAAGATAATGCAGAGAAGAGAACAGGAGGGGACACACATGTTTCAACAATTGTAATGCTTTGGAATAGTCCGTACTTCAACATCCAAACATATATGTAAAGGAAAGTTAAATGCTCCAAATAAGCTCTTAGGAACTTAGTCCAGATTATGAGGAAATGGTTTTGGTTCCCTTTATTATCTTTTACAATCAGAACATTTGACAACCCCAGAACACATAAAGTTGACTGTTAGTCTCTTCCACTTTGTTCTACAAAAATCATTCAAATGAACCACATACATGCACACATGCAAGGATTTCAAAGGAAAGGAAAACAAAGAAAAAAAAAAGGAAGCAAGCAGGTTTATTGAGTTTGGATCCATTATACGTGAAGTAAAACTGGCTGCCATGAGGTTAAATGCAAGTAAATGTCCTAAATTGCACATGACAGATGACTAGATTATAGATTAAGTAGAGAGACATATCGAACAAATATATAAAGGGCCCTTTAACAGATTGTTCTGCCAGAAATCAACAAAGTTGCACTAAGCATCAGATTAAGCCAACCAAACAGCACCTAATACATAATTATCAATCTAATCTAACAACCTGATATGACAAAATGTTACGCTTACAAATAATTGGCCGGACCACATATTAAACATACATAAGCTACTAAAAAGAAACCTTGATTCATGACTCACGAATACCAGCAGAATCACACTAATCACTAAGCTAATACTTAATGGTCTGCTACGCATGAGTTAAACAGGTGGGTAAACACAAAACCATGATCACACATGTACACAGATATCAAATTGCAGGAATTGGATCAACATGAGTTTGATTGAAGAATACATTGACTTCAAACACCAAAATCATCTTAGACGACAAACAGCCAATGACTAAACTCATCTAAAAAGGTCCAAATAGATGTAACTATGTCAAAACACCATCATCATAATCATCCCCACGTAAACTCGTACAAACATCTAAAACCAACAAAAACTGAAATTGAACTAAACTATAGTTAAGACACAAACAAATGGATGCTGTTAATTACCAAACTGAGACTAAACCAAATTAAGTCACATATATACAACATTTTAATTACTGAATCGAACTTGGACTCATTAGACATGAACATGCATAATGACACTGAGCTGCTACATGAAATTAAACCGACTGAAACAACAACACACACGGATATACTAGGAATTCCAGATTTTGAAAGAAAAGGATACACTGACCTTTTGTGGGTGCAGTGAAGGGGGTGTTAAGGCCTCAAATCTATCTCGAACTTGAACGAACCCCCAAACCGATTAAAGTAACAACCTAAGACTTAAAGTAGTAGAAAAAAAATTGTTGAGTGCCGTAAAGTTTCGGGTTTATTCTTCCTAAAATAAACCATTCAAAAACCAAAAAATCCCCCCCCTAAACCGATTAAACTTGGATTATCTTTATAGGGTTTCGCTAGCGAGGGAGAGAGACGAACGGCGTGGGGAAAAAGGGTGACAGACGCATGGGGGACAAGGGAGTGTGGAGGTGGCAGAGCGAGGCGGGGGACAGGGGTAAGTGGAGCAGGCGTGGGGAAGTGGGTGGAACGTGAGGCGGAAGAGGAGAAAGGGAAGGGAGAGAGAAAAGGAGGAGATGATGATGAAGGAGGCGGAAGAAGAAAAGGAAAGGGATTAGGTTTAGGGTAGGAAATAATAGGATTGGGCCGGTCCATTAGGGTAGAAAATGGGCTGGTCCGTTTGGTATTTTAGTTGGGTTGAAAATGTGGGTTGGGTATTAAAATGTGGGTTGTTTATTTGGGTAGGGAAATGATATTGTATCGATATTTTGGGTCATTAATTTGGCTGAAAAGTATTGGTTCTTCCTCCGCTATTTTAATTATTTTCGGGCTTCTAATATGATAGCTGGTATATATTATGCAAAGACAGTAAATAATTAATATGTAGAAAAATAAATATTTTGTAAAGTGTTGTCTTGTAATTAGTTTAACGATTTCAAACCCGAAAATGAAACGAAGACGAACATTTAAAATTTGTGATAAAGTAATGCTCGTGATGTTGAAAATAAAAGTAGTGAAAATAATAGTAGTGAAAATAAATTATTTATCTCGTCAATAAATTTAGATGTCTGAGTAAATTAAAATAAAGGAGGGACAAAATTGGGTGTCAACAAATGCCCCTCTTCGACTGGAGATGATGTAAGAATCTTCGAGCGAAGAAGTTGACGTAGTAGCCAGTTTTGTTACGACCAACAAATATGAACTTGAGAAAATACGGTTTAGGAGAATTGGTGGGAAATATTATGAAGGCGGAAGGAATTATGGTTGAACCTGTTGAGAGAATGTTATTTATGGATTTATCATTTTGCGGGTTTGTAGACAGGTGACGAGAACGTTCAAGAATTGAACATATGCTTATAGCCTCCTAATTATAAATGTGGCGCGTAACACACCTTTAAGTAGGACTCTACTAGACACGATGTAAATTCTCAAAAAACAAATGCCCCAGTGTTGAATTATGGAGATGCTGGGGGATGTAGAAAAGGATACGAGATTGTGACAAGAGTTGATTGAGTAGAGTTTTAGCAGTGGATATGAAAGAAAATTTTCGGATAACCTACGTATCACATGTTTGTGGACGTAGGCGGAGTCGAGTTCGAGAGTAGATCCATGACCTTTGCTTGTGAGTTTGATATTCCTCTTCAACAAATTTTCCCCAGTTCACTGCGTAAGATAAAGTTCCACGTTGCGTTGCGTCTCTGCAGGTTGTACTTTCTGCCAAAACTGAAATTCATGTCAAAATTAGTAGTAAAGTTGGAAGTGTAAAATTATAAAGAGTGTAAAATGATAGTAAATATGAGTGTGGGAATGAAGATGAAGCCGTGTGGCTTTTGATGAAGCAGTGTGGCCAAATGTTGTCTCTGGTTGTCTTCCAGGACTTGAATGAATGCGCGATGTTTATGCTGAATATCTCCAGTTGTATTTGAAGACTTTAAATGATAATGAGGCCTCCGGCTGTCTTCCGGGACTCGATGATAAATGATATCTGCGGAATTTAAGGTAAAGTCGTTAAAGTAGGTAAAATAGATGGTGAAATAAAGCGATAAAGTATAGAGTAAAGTAAGTGTGTAGCCGTTTGGCTTATGCAGGTGAGGCTGTGTAGCCATGTGATGTCTCCGGTTGTCTTCGGGGACTCGATGATATATCTCCGGTTGTCTTCGGGGACTTGATGATATATCTCCGATTGTCTTCGGAGGCTTAATGATAATTCCTTTAAAGTTCAAGGTAAAATCGTTAGAGTTGGTAAAGTGAATGATAAGGTAGAGAGTAAAGTCATAGTGCAGCCGTCTGGCTTATGCATATGAGACTGTATAGTCGAATGATGCCCCCGGTTGTCTTCGGAGACTCGACGCCAATCCTGTAAAATTCAAGATAAAAATGTGAATTCTTATTTTAGGGTGGAATGACCCAGTATGTCCTATTTTAGGGTGGACGAACCCAAGTATCCTATTTTAGGGTGGAAGAACCCGATATGTCCTATTTTAGGGTGGACGAACCCAAGCATCCTATTTTAGGGTGGACGAACCCAAGTATCCTATTTTAGGGTGGAAGAACCCGATATGTCCTATTTTAGGGTGGACGAACCCAAGTATGTCTCCGGTTGTTTTCGAGGACATGATGCATATGCCGTGTGAGGCATTTAAATAAATGATATCCTATTAAAGGCGGACGAGCCTAAAATGTCCTATTAAAGGCGGACGAGCCTAAAGTGTCCTATTAAAGGCGGGCGAGCCTAAAGTGTCCTATTAAAGGCGGACGAGCCTAAATGTTGTGCGTTTGTGAACAATGATGTTGTCCCTTTGTAGGGCATTTGAAAGTAATAATGCAATGCCGGTGTGGTGCTTTTGCAGTGCGGGCATTTGAAAGCAGTAGTGCATATGCAGTGCGGGCATTTGAAGAAATGATGTCCTGTTAAAGGCGGACGAGCCTAAAATGTATAGTTATCCTCGGAGTGTGATATTGATTTCTACAAAATTTAAAGTAAAGTCATTAAAGTATTTAAAATAAATAATAAAACGGAGAGTAAAGTAAGAGTCAGATCGCTCGGCTAATGATATTGATGGTATCGTGACAGGCCAAATTAAGGACACGAAATCCTGATTTAATTCGTCTTCAATCTCGTCAACCTACAAAAACAGGTATATAAATTCATAAAATTATTGTGATAAAAATAAAATAAAATAAATTAAAAGATAAAGTTGGAAGTAAAGTCATATGGCTTTTGAGGCGAGGCCATAATGAGCCAAATGATGCTTTTGGCTCTGATTGATAGATTTGACTGTTGATCTCGAGATTTTAGGTTCCTGCACTCAAAGAAAAATTCTTAATTTGGGAGGGGGAAGTTGATTCGCGTTGACTCGAAGCTTGACGTTGTTGGCTGATCCATTCGTCTTATTTGTTTGGATCTCATGACCCCCGTTCAAGCCTCGGTAGATGAACAGTAGTGAAACAATTGAAAGAAAGTAGTTCATTTGAAAGGTAGGTATGTAAGTATATGTATACAGAAAGATATATATGTAAGTATATGTATATAAGGAAATATATATGTGTAAACATATGTATGTAAGTTGTAAAATATTTCTGACAACTTCAGATTGTGACATTTCTGAAACAATTGGAAAGTCATTTGTCTATACTATTTCCTGTCTGGTAGCCTTAATCTTGTCGATGTCTAACTCTTCTCTTGTCTAATCTATCAAAATATGCCCCAGTTTTGGGTTCAGAAGGGTGTGCTAAAATTTATGTTATGGTGTGACCGAACCTTGTATAGGTTGCCTACGTATCCTGCCAAGGAATCAGGTCAGAACGTAGTTCGTAAATAAAATGGTCTGAAGTTTTCTAATAAAGGGACCGAACCCGATGTGGATTGCCTACGTATCCCACCAAGGGAATCAGGTCAGCGTAGTTCTGTTATATAAATGTTAAATTTTATCCGGATATGACGGACCTACATGTTGATAGTCTATGCATCCCGCCGAGGGAATCCAACCACGTGTAGTTCTCCTTGTATAAGGATTTTTCCTTTTTTTTTTTGATTTTTTGTTATAATGCAACCGAACCCTATGTGGGTTGCCTACGTATCCCATCTCGGGAATCAGGTCGGAACGTAGTTCGTAACGGTAAAGGAAAGGTTGTGAACTAGGTTGTCTAATCTAATGTCGTACTTTGATTTCTTATTGAATTGCTAGCTTTCTGTTTAGGTCATTGTCTATCAGCTATTTCGATTTCTTCCAAGTGGAATATTGTCTTGTACTCGAATTTTCTTTGTTACTCTCTCGAGATGTATGTTTTTTTATTCATTTATTTTGTGTCACAATCGTAGAGTTGACAGTTTTGATAAATAAAGTAGAAAATAACAATGATAGATGATTTAAGGAAAATCAGAAATGCATTCATAGATTTGCAGTCCAAAAGATGAAGCACAGCAACAAGAGTTTTGAGCATAATTCCAGCTTTTTTTTAAAATAAAAAATAAAAAATAAAATTTCGCTACATGTTCAGTCTACCAAAACTACCGGCGAATTAGAGATGGAGTACAAGTCAACTCTTCAGAATCTCTCCTGGTTCACCATCCCGCATTGTCAGTGCCTTGGTGTTGTGAGTAGTCGTAGCAGTAATCTTCATGTGTGTCTGTCTTCGGATTGTTCACGGGAGCGAAAAAAAGTTGATGACATGTCCTTTTCCATCTTTTCAATTGACACACTGGACTCTTTCAAATCTTTGCATCTTCGTGAGCCGGTAAAGGATTGTTGACCACGTTGGGCTTAGCTTCGGCGAGCTGGATTATTCCTTCCTTAATCAGGGTTCGATTTTGTTTTTAAGCCCGCAACAATCTTCAGTGGCGTGCCCAGCAACTCCAGAATGGTATGCGCAGCGCTTGGAACCATCAAACCATTTTAGAATAGGATCGGGAATTTTTCCATCAATTGGTTGTATTATGCCTGCTGCTTTCATCCTTTGAAACAACTGAGCCAATGGTTCAGCGAGTCGAGTGTAATTACGAGTGTTTTTGGTGTCGAGGTTTGGACGAGCTCTAGGTGTGGCATGTGGTCGATTTTGGTAAGCTGGAGCTTGGACGGGTTGATATGGACGTGGGTTTTGATGTGGAGGTGCTCGGGGTTGGTAGTAGTTTGCTTGAGCGTTGTAGACAGGGTAAGGAGATGGTGGAGCTTGGTAGGGTTCAGGGTAGTAGTAAGGATAGAAAGGTTGTTGTGGGTGGTTAAAGTATGTAATGGCTTGGCTCGGCTTATGCCCTTGAACGTTCATGACTGCAGCGACATCTTCCTTCTTCTTTTTATCCCCGTTGATAGAACCAGTTTGAATAGCTTTGTTTATCGCTTGTAAAGCAATAAGATCCTGAATCTTTCCCGATTTGATTCCTTCTTCTAAGGCTTCTCCCATTCGGACAACTTCTGTGAATTTTTATCCCATCATACCTATCATTTTCTCATAAAATATGCCAGCCTGGCATTCAATAAAGGTAGCAGTCATTTCTCTATCATTCATCGGAGGTTGAACCCTGGCCGCTTCTGACCTCCAGCGTAACGCATACTCGCGGAATGTCTCAGTTGACTTCTTGGTTAACTTAGTCACGTAGACTCTATCTGGCGTGATGTCGGTGTTAAAACTGAATCTGTCCATAAAGTCTTGAGCCATGTCACTCCAACCACGCCATTTATGGACGTCCTGTTGTGTATACCAAGTAAGAGCTTCGCCAGATAAGCTTCTTATGAAGAGCTTCATCCTTATGTTCTGGTCTCTACCTACTCCAACCAGTTTGTCACAATAAGCCCTTAAGTGTGTATGAGGGTCGCCTGTCCCATTAAATGTATCAAATTTTGGCGGCTTGTAGCCTACGGGCAAATCGACATCAGGCTGAACGCAGAGATCCTCGTATTCTACACTCTTAGTTCCCCTAGCAACTTGAAGGTTTCTCATTGCGTCTTTGAGACTGTGGATCTCTTTTAGCAATATGTTGTCTGCCCCTGCTTTTGCGTCCTTTTCCATTTCTTCGTATTGATCTACCTCGGGTTGGAACCTGACCGTTACTGGGTTGGTAAAGGCTTGTGTTTCTGCGGCATATACCGGAGGCACATACGGTGTGTTTGGAGTGACAAAATGTGCCCCTTGTAGATGCTGGGTTGGATAAGTTTGGACGGTCGGAGTGTTTTGGATAGGAGGTGGTATGTTATAAGTGGTATTTGTAGGTGGTTGATTTGACGGATTTAGGGGAGTAGTCGTAGGTGGTGGATTAGTGTTGGTAGGCAAAGGAACATAAGGAGTGTGAACTAGTGATTGACTTGGTGGGTTGACGGGTGGTGGATTAGGAGTAGCATAGGTAGTGTAGGGGGGTGGTTGGTTTTGTGGGGGAGTATAGTTACTGTAGGTCGGTGGTTGACTTTGTGGAGAAGTATAGTTAGTGTAAGTGGGTGGTTGACTTTGTGGGGGAGTATAGGCGGATGACGGATTTGGTGGATTTACGGGGGTGATTGGAGGTAAGTTGTCGTTGGTTGGTGCATTGTTTTGGGAAGGAAAATGCTCAGGAACTGGAGATTCAAGTGAGGGGAAACGAGGTGGGTCTGGTGCAGTATTTCTAGGTTCAGGAGGTGAATATTGGAGTGTGATGGATAAATTGGTCAAGTCCCTAACCCGATTTAGTTCTCCACATAGATTCTCAATTTCTTGAGTCAGGCGGGCGATATGTTCATCCCGTTGAATAGTAGTTCCGTGTTCGGAAGTCTCGGGCGGATCGCTAGAGATCACGATATTTTCCACACCAGTTGAAATAGCTGCGGCCGGATCAGACATAGTAATTTCATTTCCTTGAACAACCCAACTACATTCAGGTAACGATGACGTCTTTGACCTTGTGATGTAAGGATGGTCGGCCATCGAGTGTCAAAACGAATCAACTCTCTATGGGGAATAAGATAAAAGAAACATAAAGTATAAACGATGTTAGTCTCATGAGCATATCTAGGTAAAGTCATGATCACGTAAAGTCACGTAGAATAAAATCAAACATGCTGTCAAACAAATGTAAACGATTATATCAAACGATAACGCGTCCTAATATGCATGTGACCTCTTTGTGCCAGAGGTAGGCCTAACGTTTGTTTGAAGGGTAAAGTGTGCCATAATACGTCATCCCGTTGCTTTTGATTAATTAAACAAGTTCTATTTCTCAAAAAATAAAGTACAAAACAATGTAATATTTATTACATGTCAAATGAATACAACATAAAGTGTTTCCTAAAGTAAATAAAATTTCCTATGCCTAACTTCTAGTTCCATTTGTGATGTCCTTAATCTGCGTCATTTGTTGTACTCCAATGCAAATCCATACCTGTCATAAAATGTTAGTCATTCTCTCCCTCTTAAAGTTTAATTAATTAGAGCAAATAGTCAATATTTTGGCACAGTTATCCTTCAAACATGCACATAAAGTATGCTTAATGTCACTTGGGGTCGTGAACCCGCTTGGACGTTTGGTAAAGTTGTCTAATGGATTTAATACACCAAGGGTATTAAACCTCCTAGGTCATGAAATGTATGCTCTTAATAAAGAGTGTTGGTTTAGCTCTATCTTAGGCTGACTAAGAGTGGGTTTACTGGACGCAAGGTTCCCGAGCGGACAACTCGAGTGAGAAGGCTACGCGGTCACCGTTATTCGGACACCCCGCGCATACGCCAACTCTCCTAAAAATTTGAATTTTGAAAGAGATTTGCGGGTGCGCAAAACACACCTCGCGTGTACGTGTGATAGTGTGAATTTTCCAGAAGTGGAGGAAGTATGAACGGAATGACAGTTTTATCAAAGCAAGTAACACATAAACAGTTTATATCAAACAAACAATTAATAGCATGTAAAAACAGTTAACAAATAAATAAAGTAGTTAAAATAAGCAAACAAAGCCTATTTAAACTAAGTCCGTTATGGTTAGAACCTAAGTGTATTCCCCAGTGGAATCGCCAAACTGTTATACCCCATTTTAACCGGGTTGAAGCGGAGTACAACATATTGGAGATTCCCAAATTGTTTATTTGTTTTAAGGAGTCGCCACCTAATTATTTACGGTGAATTAGGACACCTAAAGTTTATTAAAGTTATATTTAAAGTTAACTCTATTTAAGGTCTGCGAAACTTAAGATTTTTAGTAAGTGGTTCAATTAGTCTAAAGGGAAGGTATTAGGCACCCTTTAAGACCCATTAACAATGGTTAACCGACCGGACTAAAATTTAATTTGGCTAAGTGAAATACAGTATTGTAAAATATTTAAGAAAATATCTGATAAGTATTACTAAAGTTTTAGATAGAGGTAAAATGTTATTTTAAGTAAGAATTTGTAGAAAAATAGTGATTTAATAAAAAGTTTAATTATAAATAAACCAAAAGAAATGGAATGAGTGATGTTCATATGTATTCCGAATATGAATTACGCTAACTAGCAAATTAAAATGTATTTGTAAAGTTATTGTAAGATTAATATTTAACGTTTTAACAAATGTGTATTTCAGGTGTTCTAAGATAAAAGGAGTAAATGTTGAGTCTTTTAACTCAAATATATAGTCATGCGGTTTAAAAATTATTCCGAATAAATGTTATAAATACTATATAAGTAGTTTAGAACATAACTAGAAGTGAATGTCATTTTTGCGGAACTAACTACCCATAACTAAACTAAAACCCTTAATGTTACTAAAGTTTATCTTAATTAACAAGTATAAAATGTTAGTCATACAATACATGTTAAATACACACAAAATAAAATAGAAGAGTAGATGTAATGTGAATAGGCTCAGCCCATTTAAGACTGCTGTGACTAGGCTGCTGTTGCGGCCTATTTTATTATTGGGCTTTGGCCCAGAAAGTCAATCTTTCTTCTTTTTGTTTGCTGCGGGCGGCTAGACAGGAAAGGAGAAGACCCCGTTGGGCTATGGCCCAACACCGAATGCGGGAGATGACGAGTCCGAGGGACTCATATGCGATAGTCATGCATAAAAATGAAAGAAAGAAAAAAATATTAGTATACGATCAATAAACAAGTTTAAACGTGCAAAATATAACTCAAAATAAATTAGTAGATTATGCATCTACTGTGTATATTTTGGTATATCCTAGGTATACACATTCATAAGGGTGGATTGGCTAAAATATACCCGTCGTATACATGCGGATACGTAATTAATACAAGTATACCTAGCATATCAAGCTGAACAGATACGGGAATATCACATGTTTTATATGGCTGCTTGAATCAATTAACAACAGATTATCAATTATTCCAACATACCAATTAACTATTTTATCATCAATTCCAACGATTTATGGTACTCAAACAGAACCGAAACACACTAACCTAATAAGTCACTGCCCAGTGAAGGTAAGAGAAATATATACTCTACTGTCTCATTTAAATAAGTATTCAAACCAGTGCATTGTGTGTCGCAATAATCAGACATAGAAATCCAGCATACATTCAGGATGATCACTCATCATGACATGAATCAACTGAATTATCATGTAGTAATTTTTTTTTTAGAATGTCGACCAAGTATAGTAATCTACCTCAAATACATATGACCAGGCAATAGAACACATGATGGCAGACATTTCATTCACACAGGTCCAAAGTAGGTTAAAGTATATATATTCTGGAGGACAAACCAGACAATCAGGAGAAAGAAAAAGAAAACACATAAGGATATGTCAGAAGCAGTGTCAAAGGAACAGCTCATGCTTCAATAGTAAAAAAATGTAAGAAATTGAATACACTATTTTAAATCAAGTCAGTATCATAGAGCATTTCTTATTTCAAAGAATTAGAAGAGTTCTAAGGAGAAAAGTTCAGTACCCAGATTCAACAACAGATCGAGAGGAAAAGAATGCAATGTTCCCTTTAAAAGAAAGGGGACCTTCAAAATGAAACTCTGTCTCTACATGTTCATTTATCGAACTCCCACCAACTCACAGGATTTTCATGCATTCGTACAAATCCAAAGAATACACTTCAAGAGATAGAAGATAATGCAGAGAAGAGAACAGGAGGGGACACACATGTTTCAACAATTGTAATGCTTTGGAATAGTCCGTACCTCAACATCCAAACATATATGTAAAGGAAAGTTAAATGCTCCAAATAAGCTCTTAGGAACTTAGTCCAGATTATGAGGAAATGGTTCTGGTTCCCTTTATTATCTTTTACAATCAGAACATTTGACAACCCCAGAACACATAAAGTTGACTGTTAGTCTCTTCCACTTTGTTCGACAAAAATCATTCAAATGAACCACATACATGCACACATGCAAGGATTTCAAAGCAAAAGGAAAACAAAGAAAAAAAAAAAAAAAGGAAGCAAGCAGGTTTATTGAGTTTGGATCCATTATACATGAAGTAAAACTGGCTGCCATGCGGTTAAATGCAAGTAAATGTCCTAAATTGCACATGACAGATGACTAGATTATAGATTAAGTAGAGAGACATATCGAACAAATATATGAAGGGCCCTTTAACAGATTGTTCTGCCAGAAATCAACAAAGTTGCACTAAGCATCAGATTAAGCCAACCAAACAGCACCTAATACATAATTATCAATCTAATCTAACAACCTGATATGACAAAATGTTACGCTTACAAATAATTGGCCGGACCACATATTAAACATACATAAGCTACTAAAAAGAAACCTTGATTCATGACTCACGAATACCAGCAGAATCACACTAATCACTAAGCTAATACTTAATGGTCAGCTACGCACGAGTTAAACAGGTGGGTAAACACAAAACCATGATCACACATGTACACAAATATCAAATTGCAGGAATTGAATCAACATGAGTTTGATTGAAGAATACACTGACTTCAAACACCAAAATCATCTTAGACGACAAACAGCCAATGACTAAACTCATCTAAAAAGGTCCAAATAGACGTAACTATGTCAAAACACCATCATCATAATCATCCCCACGTAAACTCGTACAAACATCTAAAACCAACAAAAACTGAAATTGAACTAAACTACAATTAAGACATAAACAAATGGATGTTGTTAATTACCAAACTGAGACTAAACCAAATTAAGTCACATATATACAACATTTTAATTACCGAATCGAACCTGGACTCATTAGACATGAACATGCATAATGACACTGAGCTGCTACATGAAATTAAACCGACTGAAACAACAACACACACAGATATACCAGGAATTCTAGATTTTGAAAGAAAAGGATACACTGACCTTTTGTGGGTGCAGTGAAGGGGGTGTTAAGGCCTCAAATCTATCTCGAACTTGAACGAACCCCCAAACCGATTAAAGTAACAACCTAAGACTTAAAGTAGTAGAAAAAAAATTGTTGAGTGCCGTAAAGTTTCGGGTTTATTCTTCCTAAAATAAACCATTCAAAAACCAAAAAATCCCCCCCTAAACCGATTAAACTTGGATTATCTTTATAGGGTTTCGCTAGCGAGGGAGAGAGACGAACGGCGTGGGGAACAAGGGTGACAGACGCATGGGGGACAAGGGAGTGTGGAGGTGACAGAGCGAGGCGGGGGACAGGGGTAAGTGGAGCAGGCGTGGGGAAGTGGGTGGAACGTGAGGCGGAAGAGGAGAAAGGGAAGGGAGAGAGAAAAGGAGGAGATGATGATGAAGGAGGCGGAAGAAGAAAAGGAAAGGGATTAGGTTTAGGGTAGGAAATAATAGGATTGGGCCGGTCCATTAGGGTAGAAAATGGGTTGGTCCGTTTGGTATTTTAGTTGGGTTGAAAATGTGGGTTGGGTATTAAAATGTGGGTTGTTTATTTGGGTAGGGAAATGATATTGTATCGATATTTTGGGTCATTAATTTGGCTGAAAAGTATTGGTTCTTCCTCCGCTATTTTAATTATTTTCGGGCTTCTAATATGATAGCTGGTATATATTATGCAAAGACAGTAAATAATTAATATGTAGAAAAATAAATATTTTGCAAAGTGTTGTCTTGTAATTAGTTTAACGATTCCAAACCCGAAAATGAAACGAAGACGAACATTTAAAATTTGTGATAAAGTAATGCTCGTGATGTTGAAAATAATAGTAGTGAAAATAATAGTAGTGAAAATAAATTATTTATCTCGTCAATAAATTTAGATGTCTGAGTAAATTAAAATAAAGGAGGGACAAAATTGGATGTCAACACCTACTCTCATTCCAAGATATTGTTTTGGGGAAAGAAGAAGTACCACACCGATAAGAGTTTTCCAAGGAGATACCAAAAGGTCTCTTAAATTGAAGCAAAGCAGAAGATTCACTAGGAGAGGAAAGATGATGCACAAATGATGAAGAAAAGCTTTGACTTAAAAAGAAACAACAGAGAAGTGAATAAAAGAAAAAGAGACTTGTCATTTTCTTTTGTTTGTTTTTAGCAAATAACAAAATGTTTCTTACAAAATCAATGATCACAACCCATACATATTTATAGCTATATCAAGACCTCATTTCACTTGACTTGGGTCAATATTGTTAAAGACTTTCGTAACCCACACTTCAAAAGTTTCCTACAGATTCTTCTAGTAAATTTCCAAGACTTTTAAAACTATGACCTTTTGGTAGTTGGGGCTTTTAATGTTGAAAACAAAAATTAGAAACCAAATTGAATGAAAACCTTGAAGCGTAAATAAATTCAGTATCCTTAAAAGAAATATTGTGCACATATTTCGGGGGTAAATTTCACATATGGTGGCACAACTTTGATTTTTTTCATCAAAATCACTTAACTATGTTTTCTAGCACAAAAGTCACAAAACTTTGCCCTTACTAACACAAAAGTCACATATGTTGGAAAATCCAACTTCCAGTGGGTGATAAAATTTTACTATTTTATTTATTTTTAACTTTTACTATTTTATTTATTTTTAGTTTAATATAGACAAATTTAATTAAAAAAATTCAACCTGATTCATTCCCAAACTCATACTCACCGGTAATAATCTTTTACTCTTTTTTTAAAAATAAAAAATAAAAAATAGGTCTAATAAATACAGATTCAATTAAAAAGAACCGATCTAACCCGAGCCGAACAAAATTCAAATGCAAAATTAAAATATTCTTATTCTTATTTAGAGTTTTTATTTATACGAAGCATACCATATGCTATATACCCCAACTAGCACTAACTAATTTGTACTATCTTGTGTTATGTCAATTTCTAGAAATTATACAATATTTGTCTTGTCCAACTTTGGCATGAATGGATAGAAAATGAGCTACATCACAATCACAAAACTCGTGGTCTATGGATCATGAGCAGTCACTTATTAGTAATATATTCAACAAGACTTTTCAGAGGGGAGAAGACTAAACAAACTAATACTCCCTTTGTCATAATTTTCTCTAATGATGTGTTTGTTTCGACTTTTGAGGTCGTCGACTAAGCACCCAACACGGGTTCTGCACAAAATTTCTCTGCATTGTGCGCTAACAAGACGGTGTGACTTGGTCTCATTACGTATAACACACACTGCTGAGATATTTTCTACAGAACTTCTAACAAATTTTCTGCAGAGATAGTTTGGCATATTATTTAATTTTCCACAGACTTGAAACAAAGAAATTACATCAAATTTCCAAACACCAAGGATTCCAAAACTGCAACATACAAGATTATGCTAATTGTGTGGGGTTCTATTACTAAAACAAATACAGAAATATTGTTTCCTTTAAGCTGCCTAGCTATTAGAATTTGACAATTAGCAGGCAGTGGTGAAAATTATACTTTCATGGATCAGTTCTTTACAACTAACAACTGTGCTATTCTTGGCCCATCACTATACTTTTCCACACGATTTTTCAAAGAAAGAAAGTATCTCTTGACTAAGTCAAGTAAGAAAGACAAATGAACAATAAAGACTTATGATGTAATTCCATTTCCTTCTCCTTCTCCGTCTACTAAGAGTATAGACAAAAAAATCCATTTCAAGAATTGCTTTGATATAAATTTTACTTTTGATAAATCAATATAGACAAAAAAGAAATTATAAGAAACTCGAGACGGTTTTGCATCACAACTATAAAACTCCTAACTTAGAATCACCATCTAATTTCACCAGAGAGACTTACGCCAATATTAATGTTGAGGATAGCACCATGAGCAATGTGCATTGTAAGAAAATTTTTGCAAAACTGGTGGCCCATGGACAAGGATGTTCTGTATTTTTCCGGAAGACTTTTCAATGAAGAAAATTAGACTAGGACGATTCCATCATAATTTCCAAAAACTGATCATTCAATGGTTCCATGAGAGAGTAGAAATGTGCTTGGAGACAAATTTATACTTCAGATACTTTGGATTACAACTTGTTAGTGAGATTGAACTGTGTGTAACGCATACTTTAGAAATTTTCTGCATCTTTTTCTAAAAAAATTCCAAGATAGTGATGGTTTTAGCTTTTTTCTGATGTCTTCTAACTTGTGAATTAGGCTCAAATTGAATTGAATTAGAGTTATAATAGGAGGACTTAGAAAGTGTGGGTACAATCTTTATAGAGTATAGAGCGGATCGAAATATACTTCAGTCAAATTCAATTTTGAGGCCTTAACTTACAACACAAAAAAAATCTGTACGAAAAGGGGAAAAAAAATTAACATCATAAAATGGTATCTGATACTAGCTCACAACTAATTGCATGATACCAATTTACAAATTTGACAAAAGAGTTACATTTAGACTCGGTCTTTCTTATTTCTAAAAAGACAGTGGTAATATATCTTCATCTACAGAGTTCTTAAATTTCATGTCCATACGCTATTCAAGGATCTAAAAGGCCCGGTTGAGTTCCCTATCATTAATTCCCCCCTTCTCCTTATGGGACCCTGAGATGTAAATTAAAGAAAGAAAAGAAAAAGGTCAAGAAGTGTCGAGCCGCTTTAAGATAATAATATCGGGTGAAATTTTGATGAGAAATTTTCTCATATCACTAGAGGATTGACTTAAAAATTGCAACATGCCCAACACAAACTTAAGGAATTTTCCACAGATTTTTCTAAAAATTTCTAAGATAGTGATGGTCTTGGACCGCCCAAAAGAATAATAGCCGCAAATTTATAGGTATTATATATTAAGTATAAATATACATACTGTATACACAAAATATACAATACATAATCAATGTATAGTTTGTATATTTTGGCTAGTGCTTGTACTTAATCTCGACAGATAGGCCAAAAATGAAAAAAGCTTCCATAAAACAAGTCATTTTACAGATTTTGTCTTACTAGATACATCCTAAAGAAAATTTAAAGAATTTACCTTTTGTTGATTTGAGAAAACAAGCAAGATGAGTATTGTTGAGGTGTGAATATCTTTCTTGAATCATCTACTTTCATTCTACCAATGCAACGATAAAAAAAAAAAAACTAAAACAAAAAAACAGAAATGAAAATATCTTAAAATCCAAACTTTAAAGTAAAAACAAAAAACCCATAAATAAATAAAAAAATAATAACTAAAAATCCAAACTTTAAAGTAAAAAAAGAACAAAAAAAAAAACAGAAGTAGAAAATAACTAAAAGTCCAATTTGAAGTAAAAAAAAAAAAACCCAGAAATGGAAAATAACTGATTTGTGAATTGTGGAGCAACTGTACCAAGAGTGAACTTTGAAAATTTCAACGACGCCAAAATCACAGGTCTTTATTGTTCAAAAATTGGCTCCACACTTGACCTTACTAGTTCTGATGCTTCCTGAGTTACTATTACATCCACACCAACTCATTTGGCGATGGACGCTCTGACGCATCACATTCAAGGAGAGGTGCCATGGTGCATGTTATTTGTAGCTGACATTGTGCTTGACGAGACATGAAGCGGTGTTAACGCGAGGCTGGAGGTTTGAAAACAGACCCTGGAGTCGAAAGGTTTCAAGTTGAGCATGATTAAGACAGAACACTTGAAGTGCAATTTTAGTGAAATGATACATGTACAGGACGAGGACATGCGACTTGATACTCAGGTCATCCCCAAGAAAGAAAGTTTCAAGTACCTGGGGTCGATCATCCAAGGGAATGGTGAGATTGATGATGATGTCACACATCGTATTGGAGCGAGATGGATGAAATGGAAGCTCACATCAGGTTGTGTGATAAGAAGGTACCACCTAGAATTAAGAGAAAGTTCTACAAAGTGTTGGTTATATCGACTATGTTGTATGGGATAGAGTGCTGGCCAGTTAAGAAAGCTCGTGTCCAGAAGATGAAGGTAGTAGATATGCGGATGGTGAGATGGATATGTGGGCATACCAGGAGAGATATGATTCGTAATGAAGTGATTCGGGACAAATTGGGTGTGGCCCCTATGGTTGGCAAGATGCGGGAAGGAAGGTTTAGATGGTCTGTCCATGTGTAAAGGAGAAGCGTTGATGCGCCAGTGAGGAGGTATGAAAGGCTAGCAATGGTGGGCCTGAGGAGAGAGAGGGGTAGTCCAAAGAAGTCCTGGAGAGAGGTGATTCGGCAGCATATGGCGTAGCTTCAGCTTACCAAGGACATGACCAGTGTGGAGGTTGAGTTTCAGGGTAGAGGGCTAGTAGGGGCCGAGAGGATTTTTTTCGGTACAAGGATTATTATTATCTTTGTTTATTCATTTTTTTTAAGATCTCTAATATAACTCAATTGTTTGTTTCTTTCTTTCTTTAACTTCATTTATCTTATTGTGTTGCTATTACTGTCTGTTATTATTGTTGTCCCGCCACCTTCTCTTGAGCCGAGGGTTTATCGGAAACAACCTCCTACCTCTCAAGGTAGGGGTAAGGTCTGTGTGCACTCTACTCTCCCCAGAACCCACCTTGTGGGATTATATTGGGTATGTTGTTGTGGAAATCACTTTCTATCAAAAGGAACAAACAATTATCTCAACATTGAGACATTATTATCAATCATTACTACTCAAATAATTTTGGACAAATTACCACCAAATACCATTCGTCCATCTGATTTACAAAATATGTACACAGTGTAGGGTAGTGTATACTAAATACACATACACTAAACATACCTATACATATAATATACATACCTATACACAACATATACAACCGAAGTGTATAGTTTGGTAATTAGATGGCTGAATGATGCATTTACGTAAGTTCCCCAATAATGTTTTCATTGGAACAATATCCAATTTGCTAATTCCCTTCCCCTTCTCCTTATGGGACCCTGACGTGTAAATTAAAGAAAGAAAAGAAAAAGGTCAAGACGTGTCAAGCTGCTTTAAGTTAATAACACCGGGTGAAATTTTGATGAGAAATTTTCTCATATCACTAGAGGACTAACTTAAAAATTGCACCATGCCTAACACACACTTCAGAAATTTCCCACAGATTCTTCTAAAATTTCTAAGATGGTGATGGTCTTGGACTGCTCAAAAGAATACAACAACAACAACAACAACAACAACAACAACAAGCCCAGTATAATCCCACTATGTGGGGTCTGGGGAGGGTAGAGTGTACGCAGACCTAACCCCCACCTTGAAAGGTAGAGACTGCTCAAAAGAATAATAGCCGCAAAAGAATAATAGGCCGAAAATGAAAAAAGGTTCCACAAAACAAGTCATTTTACAGATTCTGAAAAATAACTTCTATCCTACCAAACACATCCTAAAGAAAAGTTAAAGACTTTACCTTTTGTTGAATCATCCACTTCCATAGTTCCATTCTAGCAAATGCAGCAATTCCACTACCCTTCAACAACAAAATATCCCAGAAATGAAAAATAACTAAAAATACAAAATTTGAAGTTAAAAAAAAAAAAAAACATAAATACAAAAGAAACCAGAAAAATAACTAAAAATCCAAACTAAAATAAAAACAAAACAAAAAAGCAAAGACTTGAGTTGACCAACCAGATCAAGACGTTGTTTGTATGTGAATTCTTGAAATATTTTTGTGAAATTTTTAATATGTTTTTGGAGTTTTCTTCTTGTGGGGTTTTCCTAAAATGTGAATTCTTGAAGAAAAAAAGTTAAAAAAATAAATTGTATTTTGAGACTCAATTAAAATGAAAATTGTTGAAAAATGGACAAAAGGTGGGATTTTTAATTTGCTTTTGGAGTTTTCTTCTTGTGGGTTTTTCCTAAAAGGTGAATTCTTGAAAAAAAAAAAGAATTAAAAATTGTATTTTGAGACTCAATAAAACTGAAAGTTGTTGAAAAATGTACTTAAAGTTGGGATTTTTAATTTATTTTTGGAGTTTTCTTCTTGTAGGGTTTTCCTAAAAGGTGAATTCTTAAAAATAAAAGTTCAAAAAGGAAATTTGTTGAAATAAATAGGTACTCAAAGGTGAGACTTTGTAGGCGTTTGGGCATAGAAAAAAAAAAACACTTTTTTTGGAATTTTTGAAGTTGGAGTTGTGTTTGGCCATAATAGTTGAAAATAATATTTTATTGTTGAAATGTACCTTTTCAACAAGGTTTAATTGTGAAAATAAGGTTTTGGTTGTTTTTCATATTCCAAATACAACTTGAAGTTGTATTTGGAATTTTCATGGACAAACACCGACTGTTGAAAAAAGTGAAAAAATATTGCCCAAAAAAAAGAATAATTCTTGAAAAAGGAAAAAAGGATAAGGCACTATTACCCCCGAACTATACCCGAAACCGCTACGGCATAAGGGATAAGGTCCTATTACCCCCTAAACTATTTTTTTTGGTAATTCTTTGCACCTTTATTGCTGATGCGGAGGCTGTGTATACACTACTAATTATATTAGAGGGTGTGTGTACATGCACTGTGGCCCCCCAAGCCATCTAGCTTTTCTCTTTTAAAAAAATTTAATTACCTTGATCAAATCCGATCAAAACATTTCCCAAATATTAAAACATTGAGCTTTTTTTGTATCAAATGAAAATTTTCTATTTAACCAAGCAATAATTTTGTGCATCGAGCTCTGTTTGGACTCTAAAGTTATTTTCAGTGACTTTTCCTGACTATTACAATGTAAAATAATTGACAGCCTATACAGGATAACTATTCAAAGTGGTCAGCAGTTTACTCCGTTTGCTCTTTTATACATTGAGCATTTTTAATTTGTATTTTGAGACACAATTAAATTGCAAGTTGTTGGAAAATGGACTGAAGGTGGGATTTTTAATTTGTTTTTGGAGTTTTCTTCTTGTGGGGTTTTCCTAAAATGTAAATTCTTGAAAAAAAAAATTGTATTTCGAGACTCAATTAAGCTGAAAATTATTGAAAAATGGACAGAAAGGTGAGACTTTAAATCTGTTTTTTGGGTTGTTAAATTCTTTTTGTTTGTGGGGTTTTTTCAACATTGAATTCTTGGAAAAGAAAAACACAGATAGATATTTTGTAGAGCTAAGATATCGTTTTGTAGCTGGTCAGAGATATGCAGGTATTAGTAACATAATGATTAGTTATAAGAGAATTTATGGATTATTTTATATCGAGATTAGTTATATAAGGTTTAGTTATTTATGTAGAGTATTAGTTATTCCACTTTCTATCATGTATAAAATTGATATTCCCATCGTCCCAATTCAAGTGTCTTACTTTCCTTTTTGGGTTGTCCCAAAAAGAGTGCATTTTTCTATTATAGAAATATACTTTGGTCCCATGTGTGGTTTGGGCCTAGACGTTCTTTAATAATTACACAGAACTGCTCAGCACTCCAGACACTAGTGATATTTTCAATCATCAAGTTTAAATTTTTTAATACGCCCTAAATGATCTCACTTTGATATACTATTTGCATATTAATGTTTGTTTCACATCTTGGTCCATCATTTAAACTTTAACTTGAGATAAAAGAATTTGATGTTGAAAACTAGGGCGTTTGCCCCAACTAGCACTAACTAATTTGTGTTAAAGTCAATTTTCAGAAAGACTTTAATCTTAAGACTTGGTCGCTAGTATCAATCATACAATAATTGTCTTGTTCAACTTAGAATTCAGAGATGCAATAGGAAGCATGGGTAAAATCTTTATAGAGTAAAGAAGGTTTCATTTAATCTTGCGTGAGTTTAATGATCAAAGTATACCCTATCAAAATCAAGTCTAGGCCTTTTGATATAAAATTTTGTATCAATGAAAATAAAATAAAAAAGAAATAAGAAAATGGCATCTTATTTTGGATCATAATAAGTCAATATTAGTATTACTAATATTTTCTCTTTAAGCTCCCTATTTATTAATTTTGATAAGTAGGCAGTGGTGGAATAAGATTTTGAGACTAAAGAAGACAACTTGAGTAGATGCATATAGTATCAGAAGACACTACAAACATAACGAACTTACATCAATCAGATCACCAAAAATCCAACTGTGTATAGTGCCATAGCGAATTAGTAATTTTAAAAATAGTTAAATAATATGTTATAACTAGGGGTGTTCACGAAAAATCGAAAAATCAAATCAAACCGAAAATCGAATTAAATCGAAGAGAAAAAATCGACATTTTTTTGGTTTGATTTGATTTTGATTTTAAGCAAAAAAATAACTGAAATATCCGAACCGAAAATTTAAATATCTATCTCTCTTTTGTCGGTTTACTTTTTCATGTATGTATGTATACTTTTATAGAAAAAGTTTGATATTTACAATATTAATCTTTTGTTCTCTTGATTCATAATCTATATTTTTGCCTTTATAGTAATCCAATTTTTGTATTTACTTTCTAGTTGATTTTTTATATTTATTTTGATAATTCTAAGAACCTATTTCTTGTTCAAAATAACTTGTTTGTGAGTCCTTTAATTATTCATCAAGATATCTTGGTATATCACAACTAAATCATTAATTTATTGCACAAAAACAAATCATGGTAAGAACTTTTTTTTAATGTTCCGTGAAAATGGCTAAATTCTTAAATGATGAATACAAACTTTTGGAGAAAGTACATATATACTTGATTAGGTTTATATTTCTTTCTTTTCTCAAATAGGAGTAATTGATTTGGTAGTTTTATGCTAGAAAATAGTCAATTTAATAGTGCTTGGACGTATTGTCATATATTTAAATAAAAACTAACAAAACCGACAAAAATCGAAGCATGAAAACCGACTTAATTGATTTGATTTGATTCTAACATTTGAAAAACCGACTAAGTTGATTTGATCATCTTTTAGAGGATAACTGATTCAAACCGAACCATGAACACCCCTAGTTATAATTATTGCTGATATATCATGGTCTTTAGATAATAATATTCTTCTGATAAATGACTAGACTTTCATTGCTAAAGCAAAAATGATGGAAACTATAGCTTGACTAAGTCAAGTGAGGAAAAAAATGAACGATAAAGACATGATATGTTAAGTTGTACGAATGCAATAAATTTTAGTGCAATTTTTCCATGGAATATACAATCATAAAAGGGCAAGTTATGTTGTGCTACTTTAAGTTAATTATACTGCGTGGAATTTGAAGTGATTGAACCAATTAGTGGTCCCCAAATGATATAATGATGGTTTTAGTCACATTCTTCTACTGTGACCGTTCAAAAGAAAGAACACTTCCCTGCACTGTATGAGATAAATTTCTACTTCAAAATATTCCTATAGGGAAAATGTTATGCTAATTGTATGGAGATAAAATGAACTACATCACAATTCACAAGTAATGAACTTGTGGTCCAACTTGATTTCCAAGATTGATTCTCCATTTGCCTTCCAATTTGTTATTCATATTTTGTAATGTTCTACAAAACTTTTTGAAAGAATGAAGAAGATTTAACAAAATAATACTCGCTATGTACTAATTTCTCTAACAATTTTTTTTTTTTTTACTTTTGATCGATAACTCAATATAGACAAAGAATTATAAGAGACTAGAGATGGTTTCGCATCACAACTGTAGAACTCCTAACTTAGGGATTGCCATTTAGTCAAAACCCCTCTTAATTTTTAAGAGTTAGTGAATTCCTTAATCCATGTGCCCAAACTTAAAACCTCAGCTATTTTGGACCGGAGGGAACAATTAGTAATCAGGATGTGTGGAGCTACTTAAGTTAACAACATCGTGTGGAATTTTGAAGTCATTGAACCAATTAATGGTCCATGGATGAGATAGTCAATTTTAGGCCTTGGAGTACAATTTTGTATGAATAGACGGATCATACTCTTTTATATACCACAAAAATTGATTTCAAGAATTGCTTTGATATAAATTTTACTTTTGATCGATAACTCAGTATCGACAAAAAAAATATTTATAAGAAATTAGATGGTTTTGCATCACCATCTAATTTCTTAGGATCACTATCTAATTTCACCAAAGAGGTTGACTTACTCCAATATTAATGTTGACGATAGCACCATGCGAGTACACACTGTAAGAAAATTTCTTCAAAACTAGTGGTCCATGGACAAGGATATTCTATAGTTTTCCAGAAGACTTGTCAAAGTACAAAAGTAAACTAGGAAGATTCTATCAAAATATCCAAACACTGATCATTCAATGGTCCCATGAGAAAGTAGAGAAGTGACTTGCTAGTGAGATTGAACTATGCGTAACATAACTTTAGAAATTTTCTGCATCTTTTTCTAACAAATTTCCAAGATAGTAATGGTTTTAGTTGTCTCTTCTGCTATTTTTTAACTTGTGAATTGGGCTCAAATTGCATTGAGTAAGAGCTGTAAAGAGGACTTAAAAATCACGGATACAATCTTTATAGATTATAGAATTGATCGAAATATACTTTGGTTAGTACTAATTATACAGTAGTTGTCTTGTCTAACTCTCGCAAAATTGGAGAAAAAATGAGTTACAATACAACTACAGAACTTGTGGTCTATGGATGAGCACTCACTTCTAACAGCTTGTTAATCATATTTAGTAGTGTTCTACAAGACTTTAGAGAATGGGGAAGACTTAACAAAATAGTACTCCCTCTATCCTAATTTTCTCTAATGATGTGCTCGTTTCGAGGTCATTGACTATTCAACTAAATTGATTGATTGAAAAGATACACGGATAAGGAAGGTATGATGCTAAACACCCAACACGGGTTTTGCAGAAATTTCTCTGCAGTGCGCACTACACAAGACGATGTGATTTGGTCCCGTTGTGTAACACACACTATAGACGTAATTTCTGCAGAACTTCTAACAAAATTCCAAAAATAAAACTTGTTAATTGACTAAGTCAAGTGAGAAAAAACAAATGAACTATAAAGATATGATGTGACTCCATTTCCTTCTCCCATACTTACTTAAGTGTATGTAAGAAAACTCAATCTTGCTTATTTCGAAAACCTATAACTATATATCTTCATCTATAGAGTTCAACAACATGATGCAAAGGTTGGGATTTTGAGTCACATTAGTTAGAAATCACGGTTAATATCATAGGATAGTTGGGTATTCAATAAAACATAAAAAGATCCGACAAAGAAACTGGGTTACTTTGACCCAAATAGCACTAATTAATTTGTGGACGATGACTCCCAACTCTTTTTCTTTTGCAAAATTAATAGTGATATTATTTTCCCATTCTTTAATGTTCAAAATCATGGAAGCAACCAGTTACTATCTCCAAGTTGCCTCTCCCTCGAGGTTGTATCTAATATTCATTACAAGGAAATGTTCTCATACATTGAAATATTCCAAAATAGAAACATAAAAGTGTGCTATTTGGGTGGACCACTCAGCTCTTTATTGAGAATTTTTGTCTGCATATAATCTACTTGAAGTGAAACTGCACTATGATTTGATTTTTTTACAACATTTGTGTGGACACATCGTTCCATGTAGATGTCTTTCTTACGAAAAACTTTTAAGTACGATTCATCCAATCAGTAAAAATGATGATAAATTATTATACCTAAAACACAAAGAACAATACAAAGTTAAGAGAGAGAAAAATTGTGTGTTGGAACTTCTGAATATGCCCCAAATGATACGTAAAACACCTTTCTTCCATGCTTCTGTATTTTCCTATTTTAGTTTCTTGAAGGAAGATATCTTGAAGTTTATCATGTGCAAATCGTACACTTATTCTAATACTATCTACGTTAATTTAAAATATTTATACTAATCGGTATCCAAAAACTAGTATATGTATATACTAGTCTCTAGACACGTGTGTTGCACGTAGTCCTTTATCATCAATTATATATTATAAGGTGTGTATTAAAAAGATATACATGTTCTAAAAACATTTGTTGGAGTTATTAGTTGCACTAATATAGACACAAAGTTATTTTTTCATCGAATATGATAAATTTCGGGACAAGGCATCAATACCCCCCCCCCTCCTACGGAACTACACCCAAAGTTCCATCGACTAACCTTTCCTTTTGGGGGGTTCTATTACCCCCTGAACTTTCTTAAAACGGAATGTTACCATCCTGAAACTGGATATCTAAACTCTTATGGGAGGTGTGTCGTTGGAACTTTGGGTATAGTTCGGGGGTATTGATGTCTTATCCCTAAATTTTCTAATAAGTTAATGTGATTGTAAATATAACATGCTGAAAGCTATTTCATTGTACTTATTTTTTGCAGTAATGATTTAGCATTTAGTAAGATTACATCAAATCACAAATCCACTACTAATCTTTAAATTACTTGTAATTCATCCGTAAATGTGAGAAAACGTGGTTCACGATGAGAGCCTGTAAAATGATCATACACATTTCAGGAATCAATTTATCATTTAATTTATTTTAGGTATAATTAGCATTCAATATGATAACATTAAATAAGACACCCTCTTTAATATTCAAATTCAGCCTAGACGTTTTTAGAAATGAAGCTTAAATGTAATTTGATTACCATTGGCAGATGAAACAATTCATCTCATTTAGTGAAAAACATTTCATAACTGTAGTCTTCAATGACTGCTGGAACAATTAGGTTGAGAATATATAAAGGTAAAAATAATCAACGTACATCAGATCATCATACAGCTAATGCACTGCATTGTATGTGATGTGAATTTAATGAAAGCAGTGGAAGAGACTCAATTTATTATGAATTACTTTTACATTTTAAATTTGTAATTAATATTAAAGGAGAAATTTATTTTGGAGGGTAAAAATATCATTCTATATGTTATGGGCATTTTCGTAATCCAACTTTGAACTATGGAGCTTCCGACTTTTAGCATAGATAATATAGTATGATTAGTGGTCCATGGACGAGCTGCAACTTCCTACAAATTTCCGACATATTGATGGATTTACTCGTATATCCTGTCGTTTCCCATCTTGTTTTCCACAAGGCTTTTCAAATGATAAAGAAGAAGATATTAAACTAGGGAAAAGCCAATCCATACACCGATCATTCAATGGTCCCGAAAAAATTAGAAATGTGAACTTTAGACAAATTTCTCCGACATAAATTTTCCTGTCCACATATACACTGGACCAACTTTGCTATCTTTAATACTCAACCATGTGAAACACAACAAAAAATGGTATCCTATAGTTGTTCACTACAACTCAATGACACCGACTTACAAATTTGACGTAAGCATTACACTTAGATACAACATGATAATCATTTTTCCTTTAATAACTTGACTTTTTTTTTGGGGGGGGGGGGGGCAGTGGGAGGTATAAAGACATCAAATTCTGAAACAACCTGCTAAACATATACATATACTTGATTCTTAATTTAAAGACCAATAAATGTTGTTTGTGTTATCTATTATAAAATTGAATGATTCAAAGTTGAAGGTCCACAATATTTGCACTTGTTGATTATGAATGTCAATTTCAAGCTTAAATGTTGTTACAGAGTCAGAACTAGGATTTTAGCTTTATGGTTCAGACTCAAAATTCTACCATTTCTCATCTATCCCGACTTTTGGACTCCTTTTTGGATTTAGCTAATATCCTGAAATGAAAACAAAGTGATCTTGTACTACTTAGCTTGAGTTGAAATAGAATATATATTGGGTAACTTTCGTTTGTGTCCCTTCGGCAAAACCTAGTTACCGGAAGTATCCCAGATACACAAAACCGATACACCGATATGGATATTTTACGTATATTATATGTGTAACATATGTATAATTAAGTATAATACACAAAACTATTTGTTGGCCTTTTTGTAAACTAGATCGCCCAAAGATATTGAGTTGTAATTTTTCCTTTTAAATTTCCTTTTCTTTAATCACTGTTTAGTTGACGGACAACTTATATTGGAGTTGTTTTTCCACCCCGTGGTTATTAAGGAGGAGACTCAATTTATTATGAATAACTTTTACATTTTAAATTTGAAATTAAAATTAAAGGAGAAATTTATTTTTGGAGGATAAAAATAACATTCTATATTTTATGGACATTTTAGTAATCCAACTTTGCACTTTGGAGGTTCCGACCTTTAGTAAAATAATATAATATGATTAGTGGTCTATGGACGCGCTGTAGCTTCTTACATATTTCTGACATATTGATGGATTTACTCGTATATCCTGTCGTTTTGCATCTTGTTTTCGACAAGAATTTTTAAATGAAAGAGAAAAATATATTAAACTAGGGAAAATCCAATCCATACACTGATCATTCAATGGTCCCCAAAAAAATTAGAAATGTAAACTTTAGGCAGATTTCTCCAACATAAATTTTCCTGTCCACATATACACAGGACCAACTTTGCTGTCTTTAATACTGAACCATGTGTAACATGAAACAAAAAATGTTAACTTATAGTTGTTCACAACAACTCAATGATACCGACTTAAATTTTGACGTAAGCATTACATTTAGATACAATATGATAATCATTTGTTCCTTTAATAACTCGACTAGTTTTTTTTTTTTTTTGGGTAGTGGGAGGTGCGTAAAGGAACCAAATTCTGAAACAGCCTGCTAAACGTATACATATACTTGATTCTTGGTTTAAAGACCAATAAATGTTGGTTTGTGTTATCTGTTATAAAATTAAATGATTTAAAGTTGAAGGTCCACAATATTTGCACTTGTGGATCATACACGTCTATTTCAAGCTTAAATGTTGTTAGGGAGTCGGAACTAGGATTTTAGCTTTATGGTTCAGACTGGAAATTCTACCACTTCCCGTCTATCCCGACTTTCAGACTCCTTTTTGGATTTAGCTCATATCCTGAAATTAACAACAAAATGATCTTGTACTACTTAGCTTGAGTTGAAATAGAACATATATTGGGTAACTTTTGTTTATGTCCCTTCGGCGAAACCTAGTTACCGGAAGTAGCCCAGATACACAAACCCTGTACTCCGATATGTATAACATATGTATAATTAAGTATAATACACAAAACTATTTGTTGGTCATTTTATAAACTAGATCGCCCAAAGGTATTGAGCTGTAATTTTTCCATTTAAATTTCCTTTTCTTTAATCACTGTTTAGTGGATGGACAACTTATATTGGAGTTCTTTTTCCATCCCGTGGTTATTAAGGGGGAGACTCAATTTATTATGAATTACTTTCACATTTTAAATTTGTAATTAATATAAAGGAAAAATATATTTTTGGAGGGTAAAAACAACATTCTATATTTTATGAGCATTTTAGTAATCCAACTTTGCATTTGGAGCTTCCCACTTTTAGTATAGATAATATAATATGATTTGTGGTCCATGGTCGAGATGTAGATTCTTACAAATTTCTGACATATTGATGGATTTGCTCGTATATTCGATGTTTTCCATCTTATTTTCCACAAGACTTTTCAAATGACAGAAAAGAAGATATTAAACTAGGGAAAATCCAATCCATACACTGGTCATTCAATGGTCCCGAAACAAATTAGAAATGTGAACTTTAGACAATTTTTTCCTACATAAATGTTACTATCCACATATACACGGGACCAACTTTGCTGTCTTTAATACTGAACCATGTGTAACACAAAACAAAAAATGGTATCTCATTTAATGATACCAACTAACCTATTTGACATAAGCATTACATTTAGATAAAACATGATAATCATTTTTCCTTTAATAACTCGACTACTTTTTTTTTTTTTTGGGGGGGGGGGGGGGGTAGTGGGAGGTATAAAGGCATCAAATTCTGAAACAACTTGCTAAACATATACATATACTTGATTCTTAGTTAAAAGACTAATAAATGTTGGTTTGTGTTATCTGTTATAAAATTGAATGATTTAAAGTTGAAGGTCCACAATATTTCCCTTGTGGATTATACATGTCTATTTCGAGCTTAAATGTTGTTAGAGAGTCGGAACTAGGATTTTAGCTTTATGGTTCATACTCAAAATTCTACCACTTCTCGTCTATCCCGACTTTCGGACTCCTTTTTGGATTTAGCTCATATCCTAAAATGAACAACAAAGTGATCCTGTACTACTTAGCTTGAGTTGAAATAGAAAATATTGGGTAACTTTCATTTATGTCCCTTCGGCAAAACCTAGCTACCGGAAGTAGTCGAAATACACAAAACCTATACACCGATATGTATATTATATGTATAACATATGTATAATTAAGTATAATACACAAAACTATTTGTTGGCCATTTTGTAAAGTATATCGCCCAATGATATTGGGTTGTAATTTTCCATTTAAATTTCCTTTTCTTTAATCACTGTTTAGTTGACAGACAACTTATATTGGAGTTCTTTTTCTGCCCCGTGGTTATTAAGGTGGAGACTCAATTTATTATGAATTACTCTTACATTTTAAATTTGTAATTAATATTAAAGCAAAAATATATTTTTCGAGGGTAAAAATATTATTTTATATTTTATGGGCATTTTAGTAATCCAACTTTGCACTTTGGAGCATCTCACTTTGAGTATAGATAATATAATCTGATTCGTGGCCCTTGGACGAGCTGTAGCTTCTTACAAATTTCCGCCATATTGATGGATTTAATCGTATATCTTGTCGTTTTACATCTTGTTTTCCACAAGACCTTTCAAATGATAGAGAAGAAGATATTAAACTAAGGAAAATCCAATCCATACTGATCAATCAATGGTCCCAAAAAAAATAAATTAGAAATGTGATCTTTAGACAAATTTCTCCTACATAAATTTTCCTGTCCACATATACACAGGACGAACTTCGTTGCCTTTAACACTGAACCACGTGTAACACAAAATAAAAAATGGTATCTTATAGTTGTTCACTACAACTCAATGATACCAACTCACAAATTTGACGTAAGCATTACATTTAGATACAGCATGATAATCATTTTTCCTTTAATAACTCGCCTAATTATTTTATTTTTTTTGGTAGTGGGAGGTATAAAGGCATCAAATTCTGAAACAACTTGCTAAACATATACATATACTTGATTCTTAGTTAAAAGACTAATAAATGTTGGTTTGTGTTATCTGTTATAAAATTGAATGATTTAAAGTTGAAGGTCCACAATATTTCCCTTGTGGATTATACATGTCTATTTCAAGCTTAAATGTTGTTGCGGAGTCGGAACAAAGATTTTAGCTTTATGGTTCAGACTTGAAATTCTATCACTTCTTGTCTATCCCGACTTTCGAACTCCTTTTTGGATTTAGCTCATATCCTGAAATGAACAACAAAGTGATCTTGTACTACTTAGATTGAGTTGAAATAGAATATATATTGGGTAAGTTTGGTTTATGTCCCTTCGGAAAACCTAGTTACTGGAGTAGCCCAGATACACAAAACCTATACCCTGATATGTATATTATATGCATAACATATGTATAATTAAGTATAAGACACAAAACTATTTGTCAGCCACTTTGTAAACTAGATCGCCCAAAGATATTGAGATTTAATTTTTCCATTTAAGTTTACTTTTCTTCAATCATTGTTTAGTTGACGGACAACTTATATTGGAGTTGTTTTTCCACCCCGTGGTTATTAAGGTGGAGACTCAATTTATTATGAAATAATTTTACATTTTAAATTTGTAATTAATATTAAAGGAGAAATATATTTTATGAGGGTAAAAATAACATTCTATATTTTATGGGCATTTTAGTAATCCAACTTTGCACTTTGGAGCTTCCCACTTTTAGTATAGATAGTATAATATGATTAGTGGTCCATGGACGAGCTGTAGCTTCTTACAAATTTTCGCCATATTGATGGATTTATATCCTGTCGTTTTCCATCTTGTTTACCACAAGACTTTTCAAATGATAGAGAGGAAGATATTAAACTAGGGAAAATCCAATCCATGCACTAGTCATTCAATGGTCTCGAAAAAAATTAGAAATGTGAACTATAGACAAATTTCACCTACATAGAGCTTCCCACTTTTAGTACAGATAATATAATATGATTAGTGGTCCATGGACGAGCTATAGTTTCTTACAAATTTTCGATATATTGATGGATTTATTCGTATATCCGGTCATTTTCCATCTTGTTTTCCACAAGACTTTTCAAATGATAGAGATGAAGATATTAAACTAGGGAAAATCCAATCCATGCACTACTCATTCAATGGTCCCGAAAAAAATTAGAAATGTGAACTATAGACAAATTTCACCTAGATAAATTTTCCTATCCACATATATGTAGGACCAACTTTGTTGCCTTTAACACTGAACCATCTGTGACACAAAACGAATAATGGTATCTTATAGTTGTTCACTACAACTCAATGATACCGACTCACAAATTTGACGTAAGTATTACATTTAGATACAACATGATAATCATTTTTCCTTTAATAACTCGCCTAATTATCATTTTTTTTTGGTAGTGGGAGGTATAAAGGCATCAAATTCTGAAACAGCCTGCTAAACATATACTGTCATGCCCCGAACCTGGGCCTAGATGTAACACGGCACCCGGTGCCTGACTGCATGTGAACGAGCGAACCAACTGGCTGGCTGAATCAACATGTAATATCAAAAACATAACTGAATGTGGAAATAACTCAACACATGCTGATATACTAAAGGTCTGACTGAAATCATAATGCGGAAATACTTAGACAATCTGAAATATCTGAACGTAGCCAACATGGCTTAAACCAAAACAACTGAACAATTGCCAAATTTCTTAGCAACATACGGGGTTACATAAGATAGAGTGGACCCTAGGTCCATAAGAGCGAATACATCAAAGGTGAAGACTATTAGCATACCTGTGACAACATCTCCACGGGCCTCTGTATCCTGACGACCTGATAGTGCATACAGACGATTCTGACCACCGCTCGTATTACCGGGCTTTACTGCTCCGCGCCCCTGCTGGGCTTGGAAATTTCGGGGAGCTACTGAATTTATGGACTGAGCTACATTACCCCCAGTATTCTGTCTTGCGGATGGGCAATCCTTCAGATAGTGGCCCTGGTGACCGCACCCGAAACAACCATCCGTGCCCGAACGGTACACCCCTGGGTGTCTTCTTCCACACTTGCTGCATGATGGATATGTAGTTGCTCCAAAATTCTGACTCTTCTGGCTAAACTTGGACCTCTGAAATGGGACACTAACTGTAGACTGAGAAGGTCCTGATGGCATATTCATGAAGAACTGGCGGTTTCCTCCTCCCTGACTGAAATTTCCTGTAGACTTAGCCTTCTTACTGAATTCCCTATCTTTCTGCTTCTGTAGGGTTTCTTCTTCCTTCAGCCTAGTCTCGTTACTTTGCACGAATGCCAGTATCTTGGAAATAGTCATCTTGTCATTCTGAGCAGCTGTATTAGCATCCCTGTGCAACTCGGGTTTAAGCCCAACTACAAATCTTCTAACCACGGCTCTCATATCAGGAACCATGTGAGGAGCATGTCTGGACAATGACACGAACTTGAGGTAATAGTCCTGAACAGTCATGTCCTTTTGCCTTAGATTCTCAAACTCTATAGCCTTGGCTTCTCTAACCTCAATTGGCATGAAATGTTCAATAAAAGCGTCTGCAAATTCGTCCCAAGTAGCAGAAGGTGCATCCTCCCCTCGGGACTGTTCCCATATCTCATACCAAATATGGGCCACATCTTGCAGCTGGAAAGCCCCGAATTCTGCTGCCTCTGTATCAGTAGCATGCATCATACGAAATATTTTCTGGAGTCCATCAATGAAATTCTGGGGGTCTTCCTCCTTCTTTAACCTTGTGAACACTGGCGCCTTCATCCGCATAAACTCCTGAGTCCTAGAACTGTTTGACCCACTACTAGCACCTGAGCTAGGGGCCGTTTCCTGTCGCTGGGCCTGATTCGCCAAAATTTGAGTGAGCAGCTGAATAGCTCCTCTAACATCCGCATCCGAAGTATTGGGAGGCGTAGCAGCGGCATTAGCTGTGGCGGCTGCCTGGGCCTGAGTGCCCCCTTCTGTTGCTGCGTCAGCGGTAGCCCTTTGGCTAGTAGCCGTATTTTTTCTTGTTGTACTTCCTTTTTGGAGCCATTTCTGAAATACGTAATTCGCACGAGTTAGAAGAATTCCTAAAAGCATTACTCTATCTGCACGAACTAGAGTATGAAAGAAGTGAAACAAATCCTGAATGTCTTGGTGGTCAACTGTTTATATGTGTGGGGCCCTCACACATATAAAAGAGACCCCACTGGACACGGCTTCATAGACTCCCTAAGACACTTAAACCTGGCTTTGATACCAAGCTTTGTCACGCCCCGAACCTGGGCCTAGACGTAACACGGCACCCGGTGCCTGACTGCATGTGACCGAGCGAACCAACTGGCTGGCTGAATCAACATGTGATATCAAAAACATAAGTGAATGTGGAAATAACTCAACACATGCTGATATACTAAAGGTCTGACTGAAATCATAATGCGGAAATACTTAGACAATCTGAAATATCTGAACGTAGCCAACATGGCTTAAACCAAAACAACTGAACAATTGCCAACAAGTCAAGCATAATAAATATCTGACTGTCTGAACTGTGTCTATGAAGCCTCTAAGAGTACTGAATGATAGAGATGTCTATAAACTGAAATAATTGGATAGCTGACAACGCCCCGAAGGAATTAGGGGCTCACCAGTAGCTGATACGTGCACTCCTAAATAGCTGAGTCGTCAACCTGTGTATCGTTGCCTGCATCGCGAGATGCAGGCCCCCAAGCAATAAAAAGGGACATCAGCACATTTGAATTGTACTGGTATGTAAAGCAACTGAAGCAATAAAATACTGAAGCTGAAACTGAAACTGATAACTGTAACTGTAATAGCAAGGAAGTAAATATATGAATGCTCCCTGCTCTGTATCTGAATCATCTGTATTATCTGTGTTTGTATATGTGGGGCCTCGGCCCAATAATAAATGCACGCTATGGCCTCGGCCCAATAATAAATGCACGCTATGGCCTCGGCCTAGTAGTGCGTCAGTCAATGGCCTCGGCCATGTATACGTATACACAAGACTGTGCTGTGCCCTCGGGCAAAATCACATATGTATAATTATGGTTAATTAATAAGGACTGAGACCATAACAACAATGAACAATTCTGAACTGAAATAGACATGCTGGACTGAATTGAAAACACTGACTGTTTCTGAGCATACTGAATTTCTAGACTGAGACTCATGTGGTAACAATACATAAGTCTATAAAGATTACGTGCTGAGTTCATGATATTCAAATTGATAACCATGAACGAATTCTGTAACTGCAAACCTAGAAGATAACAGTTCTACAACATATCATAAAACTAGGGCTAAACTCTACTTTGAGTCGAATTACTGACAAGTATGAAGAATGAGGCGTAGGGAGAATCATGAACATTCCCTAACGTAGATAGTTAGCCTCACATACCTTAATTCCAGCCTTTGAGCGTAATACAATGTTCGTCAACCCTTTCAACTTTGATCTATATCAATACAAGTCAAAGGAATTCTATATTAGCAATAATATTCATGCTTTGGTCATCTAAGCATTTTATCAAACACTTAATGGGCTTGAAGCTCCACAGTCTCCATTAATGGTGATTTCTTCACCCAATTCCCATTCTATTACTTCTAGGTGATTCTACAATCTTAATTAGATGTAATTAACATCATTCTTCATCACCCATATGAATACAACAATCCCAAGTCAACAATCCAAAAACCCTAGCATAGTTCATATAATTCTCTTTATCAAACCCATTTACTATTCTCCCAAGAACTTATCAACACTTTAATCATCATGAAACATCATAAAACTTACCTTAGTTATTGTAGGAATAAGCCTTGAGTTGAAATACTTCACTTGAACAAAACCCTAATTCCACCTTCCATGGAATTTCTTGACTTGAATGGATTTGATGTGTTTCTCACACATAGTTTTGTGGATTGATGAAGTGGATCTTTAGTTTCACTTGGATTCTAGCATATGAAGTGTTTGGATGGCTCTAGAGAACCCTTGAGTCGTGGAGGAGAAATAGGAATGAAAAAAATGAGCTTGGGTCTCTTATTAACATCTTAAAATCTGATCCGTCGGGCAATTCTACGCCCATTTTTACGTCCCGTACAATTTGTACGGACCGTATATCATTCCGTATAATCATTCCAGTGATTTGGACATTCTGGACCAATTATACGGCTGGAATATACGGCCCGTATAATTTTTACGGTCCGTATGTTCCACCGTATAATTTTTACGGTTCGTATGTTTCCACCGTAACTGACAGAACACTGTTTAGTAAAATGGGCATAACTTTATGCACAGATGTCCGTTTGAGGCCCATAATATACCGTTGGAAATCTATTTCAAAGGGCTACAACTTTCATCAAGTACGTTTTCCCAAATTCCAAATTAATAATGGGGTTATGGTCATTGGAAGTAAGACCTTCTATAAACTCACTTGTAAACATGCCACGTAGAGTGGTTTTCAACTTTGCTTTGTCCAAAGACTCTTCTCATGACTTAATTGGTTTTCAAAACACTTCCTATAAACCTCATTTTGGTTCCATTATATTATCATCTTATGAGTCAAACTTTCGCCCGAAGCTACGAGGTGTTACATATACATATACTTGATTCTTAGTTAAAAGACTAATAAATGTTGTTTGTGTTATCTGTTATAAAATTGAATGATTTAAAGTTGAAGGACCACAATATTTTCCCTTGTGGATTATACATGTCTATTTCAGCTTAAGTGTTGTTGCGGAGTCGGAACTAGGATTTTAACGTTATGGTTCAGACTTGAAATTCTTCCACTTCTCGTCTATCCCGACTTTCGGACTCCTTTTTTTATTTAGCTCATATCCTGAAATGAAAAACAAAGTGATCTTGTACTACTTAGATTGAGTTCAAATAGAATATATATTGTGTAACTTTCGTTTATGTCCCTTCGGAAAACCTAGTTACCGGAAGTAGTCCAGATACACAAAACCTATACACCGATATGTATATTATATGCATAACATATGTATAATTAAGTATAAGACACAAAACTATTTGTCGGCCATTTTGTAAACTAGATCGCCCAAAGATATTGAGATGTAACTTTTCCATTTAAATTTCCTTTTCTTCACTGTTTAGTTGACAGACAAGTTATATTGGAGTTCTTTTTCCACCCCGTGGTTATTAAGGTGCAGACTCAATTTATTATGAATTACTTTTACATTTTAAATATGTAATTAATATTAAAGGAGAAATATATTTTTGGAGGGTAAAAATATCATTCTATATTTTATTGGCATTTTAGTAATCCAGCTTTGCACTTTGGAGCTTCCCACTTTTAGTATAGATAATATAATATGATTAGTGACCCATTGACGAGCTGTAGCTTCTTCCAAATTTCCGACATATTGATGGATTTACTCGTATATCCTGTCGTTTTCCATCTTGTTTTCCACAAGACTTTTCAAATTATAGAGAGGAAGATATTAAACTAGGGAAAATCCAATCCATGCACTAGTCATTCAATGGTCCCGAAAAAATTAGAAATGTGAACTATAGACAAATTTCACCTACATAAATTTTCCTATCCACATATACGCAGGACCAACTTTGTTGCCTTTAACACTGAACCATGTGTGACACAAAACCAAAATGGTATCTTATAGTTGTTCACTACAATTCAATGATATCGACTCACAAATTTGACGTAAGCATTACATTTAAATACAACATGATAATCATTTTTCCTTTAATAACTCGCCTAATTTTTTTTATTTTTTATTTTTTGGTAGTGGGAGGTATAAAGGCATCAAATTCTGAAACAACCTGTTAAACATATACATATAATTGATTCTTAGTTAAAAGACTAATAAATGTTGGTTTGTGTTATCTGTTATAAAATTGAATGATTTAAAGTTGAAGGTCCACAATATTTGCCCTTGTGGATTATACATGTCTATTTCAAGCTTAAAAGTTGTTGCGGAGTCGGAACTAGGATTTTAACGTTATGGTTCAGACTTGAAATTCTACCACTTCTTGTCTATCCCGACTTTCGGACTCCTTTTTGGATTTAGCTCATATCCTGAAATGAACAACAAAGTGATCTTGTACTACTTAGATTGAGTTGAAATAGAATACACATCGGGTAAGTTTTGTTTATGTCCCTTCGGAAAACCAAGTTATCGGAAGTAGCCCAGATACACAAAATGTCACGCCCCAAATCCCACCCTAGATGTGACCGGCATCCGACGTCATGAACAACATCGGAAGAACCTAAACGACACAATAATAATACTTGAACCCGCCAGGTTCAACATTCGCCTCCAACAATTTATAAATTAAATGTAACACATCATGATCACATGAATTAAATCAGCGGAAGTCTTTATAAGTAAATAGTCATAAACATGACAAACACCCATTAAGTCGTACGAGACTTTGACAATCTACCCACAATTCTAACAACTATCTATGGAGCTTCTAAGAGACATAACAATCGTCAAACTTCGGGACGCAGCCCGGAAATCTAGAATAATAAATGAAACAGGAAGTGTCCCACGAACAAGGATGTGGGCTCACCCAAATCAGCAGCAGCAGCAGCAGCAAGTCCTCTGTAGTGTCGAAAGTATCACGAACCTGCTCTTCTTTGTTACCTAACATACCATCAGAAACAACAATGGTATGCCTGAGTACTTTCGTACTCAGTGAGTGCCTCGGGGACAACAAGTATTATAAAAATAAAATATAATAATACATAAAGAAATCAGTTCTGAAAGGATAGTATAAAAACAGTCATTCCCCTTTTGTGATTCTTAATATCATTTGCTAAGCAGTTTACAAAGCCATTAATCGATATAAAAACAGGTATTCACCATATGTATCTCAATAAGAATTGTCAAAATCAATTACAAAGCCTTTTGTCAATTTATAACTTCAAATATGCCTTTCTAATCAATTAAGATTGTCAACAACCATTCCATGAGAGAATAAGAATATCACACATGCCAATACAGGCCCAAGAATCAATGATATCGCGCATAGCGCACCACACCGGAACATATAATTCTCGGTGACCACTCATCCTCCCGAATGGCTACGCATAAACATAACAATAAAGTCCATGGCATAGAAGTCGATAACAAAATTGTCTCAAAGCAGTCACACCATCAATAACATTAAAGTTCATTACGCATATCGATCAACAAAAGACACATTAACTTAACTCCTTACCATTTACCATGCCAAGCATTTCACTTACGAATTCAATATCACCACAAGCCACTCAAAGGCAACAAGATACAAAGCAAGCCACTCATAGGCAAACTAATCAATCAATCGTTACTCCGGGTTAGGAAACCACAGAGGCTAATCGTCCTCTGGACTAGCACAACAATAGATACTCCGGGCTAGGAAGCAACGGAGGCTAATCGTCCTCTGGACTAGCACAGCAATGGATACTCCGCGCTAGGAAGCAACGGAGGCTAATCGTCCTCTGGACTAGCACAGCTTGCCCATACAGGCCCAAACATAAACAAAATACAAATCATGTCATATTACCAAATTATCAATCATGGCTTAGAGCCGAATCTCACTTCTCAAGTCATCATCTCAAATAGAGGCATTTCAAGTTACAACCGATTGAGAATCTTATTCAAATATCTTATTCAATTTCAAGTTTAAGAAACCCATTTAACAACAAAACAAGTTGAAGGTCTAACCTTTAGAAGATTAAGTTCAATCATCCAATAATGGGGAAAAGCGAGTTTCACAAAGTAGTATAGTTCGTGTAAGGTTCGATGCGGGCTTGACCCTACACACGCATGACCTTGTCTAAAAGAAATCATCTTTGTAGTAAAATTATCATTACGGACCATTATGCCATATTGAAAGGATAAGCTATTCCGACCAATGTTTGAAAACGTATAACTTCTTTACGAAAGATTTCCATGACTTAAATCATCAATGAGAATATCATTACCAACCCTTAACCATCATTATTAAACATATCTTATAGAGGAAAACATTCATAATATCACATACATATATAGGGTTTGTTACAATCTAGGTTTAATGTGGGTTTGTCCCCTCACACACATTAACCACCATTTAAACATGAATTAGAGTTCAAGGAACATGAAAAGATTACTTTTCCTTTCATTCATTAAAGGATCTTGAATAATATTTATACTTCCAAATCCAAAACAGCCCACAAATCATTTGATATCCAAAAATTATAACCGAGCTTTCAATGTCATTTTCTCTATTCTAACCCATCAAATCTATCAATGATAAGAGTAAGAACATTATTAAAGTCTTAGACATACATTAGGGTTTTGTATGAGAAGTTCACCCTTTCTATTCAATAAAGAACTTTCAAGAAAAGAAGTCATGCATTCCAAAATAAGATTTTCAAAAGAGACATACCTTAATTGCTCCAAAACTTGAATTAAAGACTTAAATTTTTGGAGAAGATTTCCTAAATCTTGAATCTTGAGATGGGTTTTCTTGAAAACCCTAGATTAGGAATGATGATTTCTTGTTTAGATTACAAGGATATATGTTAGAATGGAGTTGGAATAATTAGAATGGACTTACCTTGGTATTCTTGATGTTGGAGGAGAGTAGGAGGTTGTTCTAGGGTTTGAGGGAATGAAAAATAATGACTTGAACTGATATGGACGAATATATAATGTTCTGGAAAATACAGTTTACGTCCAGCACTGTGCTGGCCGTATTTTCAGTTTACGGGTCGTAAACTGACTTTACGGGTCGTATTTTGCACACGGATTGCACTGTGTCTCTTCAGTAAAATGGCCATAACTCTTTGCACAAATGTCCGTTTGACCCCCGTAAGATACCGTTGGAAAGGTATTTGAAAGATATACAACTTTCATCAAGGAATTTTTCCCAAATTCCAAATACGGTTTGAAATACGGGCCGTAAAGTGAAATACGGTCCGTATTTAACCTTATGACCTCAAAAATGTCAAATTCCAGAATGTTCAGAAATTCTTGGTTTCAGTTCACGACTTGGTTTACGGCCAGTAAACTGAAATACGACCACTGTTCATGGGCGTAAACCACCATATCACAACTGAACGGAAAAACTTCAATTCCCACATTCTTTATCTGATTTTCTAAGTCTAGGATCATGATCAAAGTTTAAGTTAAAGGTACGGGGTGTTACACAAAACCTATACACCTATATGTATATTATATGCATAACATATGTATAATTAAGTATAAGACATAAAACTATTTTTCGGCCATTTTGTAAACTAGATCGCCCAAAGATATTGAGATGTAATTTTTCCATTTAAATTTCCTTTTCTTCAATCACTGTTTAGTTGACGGACAATTTATATTGGAGTTCTTTTTCCACCCCGTGGTTATTAAGGTGGAGACTCAATTTATTATGAAATACTTTTACATTTTAAATATGTAATTAATATTAAAGGAGAAATATATTTTTTGGAGGGTAAAAATATCATTCTATATTTTATGGGCATTTTAGTAATCCAGCTTTGCACTTTGGAGCTTCCCACTTTTAGTATAGATAATATAATATGATTAGTGGTCCATGGACGAGCTGTAGCTTCTTACAAATTTCCGACATATTGATGGATTTACTCGTATATCCTGTCGTTTTCCATCTTGTTTTCCACAATACTTTTCAAATTATAGAGAGGAAGAGATTAAACTAGGGAAAATCCAATCCATGCACTAGTCATTCAATGGTCCCGAAAAAATTAGAAATGTGAACTATAGACAAATTTCACCTACATAAATTTTCCTATCCACATATACGCAGGACCAACTTTGTTGCCTTTAACACTGAACCATGTGTGACACAAAACCAAAATGGTATCTTATAGTTGTTCACTACAACTCAATGATATCGACTCACAAATTTGACGTAAGCATTACATTTAGATACAACATGATAATCATTTTTCCTTTAATAACTCGCCTAATTTTTTTTATTTTTCATTTTTTTATTTTTTGGTAGTGGGAGGTATAAAGGCATCAAATTCTGAAACAGCCTGCTAAACATATACATATACTTGATTCTTAGTTAAAAGACTAATAAATGTTGGTTTGTGTTATCTGTTATAAAATTGAATGATTTAAAGTTGAAGGACCACAATATTTTCCCTTGTGGATTATACATGTCTATTTCAGCTTAAATGTTGTTGCGGAGTCGGAACTAGGATTTTAACGTTATGGTTCAGACTTGAAATTCTTCCACTTCTCGTCTATCCCGACTTTCGGACTCCTTTTTTTATTTAGCTCATATCCTGAAATGAAAAACAAAGTGATCTTGTACTACTTAGATTGAGTTCAAATAGAATATATATTGTGTAACTTTCGTTTATGTCCCTTCGGAAAACCTAGTTACCGGAAGTAGTCCAGATACACAAAACCTATACACCGATATGTATATTATATGCATAACATATGTATAATTAAGTATAAGACACAAAACTATTTGTCGGCCATTTTGTAAACTAGATCGCCCAAAGATATTGAGATGTAACTTTTCCATTTAAATTTCCTTTTCTTCAATCACTGTTTAGTTGACGGACAAGTTATATTGGAGTTCTTTTTCCACCCCGTGGTTATTAAGATGCAGACTCAATTTATTATGAATTACTTTTACATTTTAAATTTGTAATTAATATTAAAGGAGAAATATATTTTTGGAGGGTAAAAATATCATTCTATATTTTATGGGCATTTTAGTAATCCAACTTTGCACTTTGGAGCTTCCCACTTTTAGTATAGATAATATAATATGATTAGTGGTCCACGGACGAGCTGTAGCTTCTTACAAATTTCCGGCACATTGATGGATTTACTCGTATATCCTGTCGTTTTCCATGTTGTTTTCCACAAGACTTTTCAAATGATAGAGAGGAAGATATTAAACTAGGGAAAATCCAATCCATGCACTAGTCATTCAATGGTCTCGAAAAATATTAGAAATGTGAACTATAGACAAATTTCACCTACATAAATTTTCCTATCCACATATACACATGACCAACTTTGTTTTCTTTAATACTAAATATGTGCAAAACAAAACAAAAAATGGTATCTTATTTAATGATACCGACTTACATATTTGACGTAAGTATTACATTTATATACAACATGATAATCATTTTTCCTTTAATAACTCAACTGGTTTTTTTTTTTGGCAGTGGAAGATATAAAGGCATCAAATTCTGAAACAGGCTACTAAACATATACATATACTTGATTCTTAGTTTAGAGACCAATAAATGTTGGTTTGTGTTATCTATTATAAAATTGAATGCTTTAAAGTTGAAGGTCCACGATATTTGCCCTTGTGGATTATACATATCTATTTTAGGCTTAGATGTTGTTATGGAGTCGGAACTAGGATTTTAGCTTTATGGTTTAGACTCGAAATTCTACCACTTCTCGTCTATCCCAACTTTCGGACTCCTTTTTGGATTTAGCTCATATCCTGAAATGAACAACAAAATGATCTTGTACTACTTAGATTGAGTTGAAATAGAATATATATTGGGTAAGTTTCGTTTATGTCCCTTCGGAATACCTAGTTACCGGAAGTTTCCCAGATACACAAAACCTTTACAACGATATGTATATTATATGCATAACATATGTATAATTAAGTATAAGACACAAAACTATTTGTCGGCAATTTTGTTAACTAGATCACCCAAAGATATTGAGATGTAATTTTTCCATTTAAATTTCCTTTTCTTTAATCACGATTTAGTTGACAGACAATTTATATTGGAGTTCTTTTACCACCCCGTGGTTATTAAGGACGAGACTTAATTTATTATGAATTACTTTTACAATTTAAATTTGTAATTAATATTAAAGGCGAAATTTATTTTTGGATGGTAAAAATATCATTATATATTTTATGGGCATTTTATAATCCAACTTTGCACTTTGGAGCTTCCCACTTTTAGTATTGACAATATAATATGATTCAGGGTCCATAGATGAGCTGTAGCTTCTTACAAATTTCCGACATATTGATGAATTTACTAGTATATCCTGTCGTTTTCCATCTTGTTTTCCTCAAGACTTTTCAAATGATAGAGAAGAAGATATTATACTAGTGAAAATCCAATCCATACACTGATCAGTCAATGGTCCCAAAATAAATTAGAAATGTGAACTTTAGACAAATTTCACCTACATAAATTTTCCTGTACACATATACACAGGACCAACTTTGCTATCTTTAACACTGAACCATTTGTAACACACACAAAAAAAAATGGTATCTTATAGTTGTTCGCTACAACTCAATGATACCGACTCACAAATTTGACATAAGCATTACATTTAGATACAACTTGATAATCATTTTTCCTTTAATAACTCAACTGGTTTTTTTTTTTTGGCAGTGGAAGATATAAAGGCATCAAATTCTGAAACAGGCTACTAAACATATACATATACTTGATTCTTAGTTTAGAGACCAATAAATGTTGGTTTGTGTTATCTATTATAAAATTGAATGCTTTAAAGTTGAAGGTCCACGATATTTGCCCTTGTGGATTATACATATCTATTTTAGGCTTAGATGTTGTTATGGAGTCGGAACTAGGATTTTAGCTTTATGGTTTAGACTCGAAATTCTACCACTTCTCGTCTATCCCAACTTTCGGACTCCTTTTTGGATTTAGCTCATATCCTGAAATGAACAACAAAATGATCTTGTACTACTTAGATTGAGTTGAAATAGAATATATATTGGGTAAGTTTCGTTTATGTCCCTTCGGAATACCTAGTTACCGGAAGTTGCCCAGATACACAAAACCTTTACAACGATATGTATATTATATGCATAACATATGTATAATTAAGTATAAGACACAAAACTATTTGTCGGCAATTTTGTTAACTAGATCACCCAAAGATATTGAGATGTAATTTTTCCATTTAAATTTCCTTTTCTTTAATCACGATTTAGTTGACGGACAATTTATATTGGAGTTCTTTTACCACCCCGTGGTTATTAAGGACGAGACTTAATTTATTATGAATTACTTTTACAATTTAAATTTGTAATTAATATTAAAGGCGAAATTTATTTTTGGATGGTAAAAATATCATTATATATTTTATGGGCATTTTATAATCCAACTTTGCACTTTAGAGCTTCCCACTTTTAGTATTGACAATATAATATGATTCGGGGTCCATAGATGAGTTGTAGCTTCTTACAAATTTCCGACATATTGATGAATTTACTAGTATATCCTGTCGTTTTCCATCTTGTTTTCCTCAAGACTTTTCAAATGATAGAGAAGGAGATATTAAACTAGTGAAAATCCAATCCATACACTGATCAGTCAATGGTCCCAAAAAAAAAATAGAAATGTGAACTTTAGACAAATTTCACCTACATAAATTTTCCTATACACATATACACAGGACCAACTTTGCTATCTTTAACACTGAACCATTTGTAACACACACAAAAAAAAAAAGGTATCTTATAGTTGTTCGCTACAACTCAATGATACCGACTCACAAATTTGACATAAGCATTACATTTAGATACAACTTAATAATCATTTTTCCTTTAATAACTCGACTAGATTTTTTTTTGATTTTTTTTTGTAGTGGGAGGTATAAAGGCATCAAATTCTGAAATAGCCTGCTAAACATATACATATACTTGATTCTTAGTTTAAAGACCAATAAATGTTGGTTTGTGTTATCTATTATAAAATTGAATGATTTAAAGTTGAAGGTCCACAATATTTGACCTTGTGAATTATACATGTCTATTTCAAGCTTAAATGTTGTTACGGAGTCGGAACTAGGATTTTAGCTTTATGGTTCAGACTCGAAATTCTACCACTTCTTGTCTATCTCGACTTTCAAACTCTTTTTTGGATTTAGCTCATATCCTGAAATGAAAATCAAAGTGATCTTGTACTACTTAGCTTGAGTTGAAATCGAATATATATTGGGTAACTATCGTTTATGTCCCTTCGGCAAAACCTAGTTACTGGAAGTAGCCCAGATACACAAAATGAATACACCGATTTGTATATTATATGTATAATATATGTATAATTAAGTACAATACACAAAACTATTTGTTGGCGATTTTGTAAACTAGATCACCCAAAGATATTGAGCTGAAAATTTTCCATTTAAATTTCCTTCTCTTTAATCACTGTTTAGTTGACGGACAATTTATATTGGAGTTCTTTTTCCACCCCGTGGTTATTAAGGAGGAGACTCAATTTATTATGAATTACTTTTACAATTTAAATTTGTAATTAATATTAAAGGCGAAATTTATTTTTGGAGGGTAAAAATATCATTCTATATTTTATGGGCTTTTTAGTAATCCAACTTTGCACTTTAGAGTTTCCCACTTTTAGTATAGATAATATAATATGATTCGGGGTCCATGGATGAACTGTAGCTTCTTACAGATTTCCAACGTATTGATGGATTTACTCGTATATCCTGTCGTTTTTCATCTTGTTTTCCTCAAGACTTTTCAAATGATAGCAAAGAAGATATTAAACTAGGGAAAATCCAATCCATACACTGATCATTCAATGGTCCTGAAAAAAAATTAGAAATATGAACTTTAGACAAATTTGTCCTACATAAATTTTCCTATCCACATATACACAGGACCAACTTTGTTGTCTTTAATACTGAACCATGTGTACCACACACAAAAAAAAAAATAGTGTCTAATTGTTGTTCACAACAACTCAATGATACGACTTACAAATTTGACGTAAGCATTACATTTAGATACAACAGGATAATCATTTGGTCCTTCAATAACTCGACTAGTTTTTTTTTTTTTATATAGTGGGAGGTATAAAGGCATCAAATTCCGAAACAGCCTGCTAAACATATACATATACTTGATTCTTAGTTTAAAGACTAATAAATGTTGGTTTGTGTTATCTGTTATTAAATTGAATGATTTAAAGTTGAAGGTCCACAATTTTTGCACTTGCGGATTATACATGTCTGTTTCACGCTTAAATGTTGTTAAGGAGTCGGAACTCGGATTTAGCTTTATGGTTCAAACTCGAAATTCTTCCACTTCTCCTCTACTAAAATGAAAAACATTGTGATCTTGTACTACTTAGCATGAGTTGAAATAGAATATATATTGGGTAACTTTCATTTGTGTCCCTTCGGCAAAATCTAGTTACCGGAAGTAGCATATACACCGATATGTATATTATATGTATAACATATGTATAATTAAGTATAATACACAAAACTATTTGTTGGCCATTTTGTAAACTAAATCGCCCAAAGATATTGAGCTGTAATTTTTCCATTTAAGTTTTCTTTTCTTCAATCATTGTTTAGTTGACGGACAACTTATATTGGAGTTCTTTTTTCACCCGTGGTTATTAAGGAGGAGACTCAAGTTATTATGAATTATTTTTACATTTTAATTTTGTAATTAATATTAAAGGACAAATTTATTTTTGAAGGGTAAAAATATCATTCTATATTTTATGGGCATTTTAGTAATCCAACTTTGCACTTTAGAGTTTCCCACTTTTAGTATAGATAATATAATATGATTCGGGGTCCATGGATGAGCTGTAGCTTCTTACAAATTTCCGACATATTGATGGATTTACTCGTATATCATGTCGTTTTCCCATCTTGTTTTCCTCAAGACTTTTAAAATGATAGAGAAGAAGATATTAAACTAGTGAAAATCCAATCCATACACTGATCAGTCAATAGTCCCGAAAAAAATTAGAAATGTGAACTTTAGACAAATTTTACCTACATAAATTTCCATGTACACATATACACAGGACCAACTTTGTTGTCTTTAACACTGAACCATTTGTAACACACAAACAAAAATGGTATCTTATAGTTGTTCGCTACAACTCAATGATACCGACTCACAAATTTGACGTAAGCATTACATTTAGATACAGCTTGATAATCATTTTCCCTTTAATAACTCGACTACATTTTTTTTCTTGTAGTGGGAGGTATAAAGGCATCAAATTATGAAACAGCCTGCTAAACATATACATATACTTGATTCTTAGTTTAAAGACCAATAAATGTTGGTTTGTGTTATCTGTTATAAAATTGAATGATTTAAAGTTGAAGGTCCACAATATTTGACCTTGTGAATTATACATGTCTATTTCAAGCTTAAATGTTGTTACGGAGTCGGAACTAGGATTTTAGATTTATGGTTCAGACTCGAAATTCTACCACTTCTCGTCAATCCCGAATTTCAGAGTCTTTTTTGGATTTAGCTCATATCCTGAAATGAAAAACAAAGTGATCTTGTACTACTTAGCTTGAGTTGAAATCGAATATATATTGGGTAACTTTCGTTTATGTCCCTTCGGCAAAACCTAGTTACTGGAAGTAGCCCAGATACACAAAATGAATACACCTATTTGTATATTATATGTATAATATATGTATAATTAAGTACAATACACAAAACTATTTGTTGGCGATTTTGTAAACTAGATCGCCCAAAGATATTGAGCTGAAATTTTTCCATTTAAATATCCTTCTCTTTAATCACTGTTTAGTTGACAGACAATTTATATTGGAATTCTTTTTCCATCTCGTGGTTATTAAGGAGGAGACTCAATTTACTATGAATTACTTTTACAATTTTAATTTGTAATTAATATTAAAGGCGAAATTTATTTTTGGAGGGTCAAAATATATCATTCTATATTTTATAGGCATTTTAGTAATCCAACTTTGCACTTTAGAGTTTCCCACTTTTAGTATAGATAATATAATATGATTTGGGGTCCATGGATGAGTTGTAGCTTCTTACAAATTTCCGACATATTGATGGATTTACTCGTATATCCTGTCGTTTTCCATCTTGTTTTCCTCAAGACTTTTCAAATGATAGCGAAGAAGATATTAAACTAGGGAAAATCCAATCCATACACTGATCATTCAATGGTCCTGAAAAAAAATTAAAAATATGAACTTTAGACAAATTTGTCCTACATAAATTTCCTATCCACATATACACAGGACCAACTTTGTTGTCTTTAATACTGAACCATGTGTACCACACACACACACACACAAAAATAGTATCTTATTGTTGTTCACAACAACTCAATGATACGACTTACAAATTTGACGTAAGCATTACATTTAGATACAACAGGATAATCATTTGTTCCTTCAATAACTCGACTAGCTCTTTTTTTTTTTTGTGGCAGTGGGAGGTATAAAGGCATCAAATTCCGAAACAGCCTGCTAAACATATACATATACTTGATTCTTAGTTTAAAGACTAATAAATGTTGGTTTGTGTTATCTGTTGTTAAATTGAATGATTTAAAGTTGGAGGTCCACAATTTTTGCACTTGTGGTTTATACATATCTGTTTCACGCTTAAATGTTGTTACGGAGTCGGAACTCGGATTTTAGCTTTATGGTTCAGACTCGAAATTCTTCCACTTTTTGTCTACTAAAATGAAAAACATTGTGATCTTGTACTACTTAGCCTTAGTTGAAATAGAATATATATTGGGTAACTTTCATTTGTGTCCCTTCGGTAAAATCTAGTTACCGGAAGTAGCCTATACACCGATATGTATATGATATGTATAACATATGTATAATTAAGTATAATACACAAAACTATTTATTGGCCATTTTGTAAACTAGATCGCCCAACCCCAAAATCCGGAAGTCACCGTACAGGGACTCTAATCCAAAACATGTCTAAGAAATGTATACTGTCTGAAATAAATAACTATCAATGTCCGGAATGGAAATAGACATTAGGAAAACGAAGATCTTCAGGCGGCCTGGCATGGATAAAAGATCACCCTCAATCTGTCAACAAATGACCTCAACGCTAAATATGAGGTCGGGTAGCAGTCTCTGGATCACAATCTGCACTCAAAAGAATGCAGCAAGGTAGTATCAGTACAAACACTATGTACCGGTAGATATCATAGGCCGACTAAGATTAGTATCATGCATGAATCATAAAATCAATAAAATAGATAGACTGGTCAACAACACATAATCAAATAACCCAACAACAAGTCAACCAAGGATATTAACTATCAAGTCACCCAATGATATCAAGAATCAAGTCAACTGAAGCAAATAATGGAAATAAGTCTACCGACAACAATCTCAATACTCAACCACTGACCACTCGTGTACACACATGTTAATTGGTGTCATTGCCCAATAGTCATGACCTGCAGGGGACTCATGGTGTCCATGTACCACTCGTTCCGGATTCACTCCTCGAACCCGAGCTCACAACTAGGCCACATCCTCACCCCCGATAAAATGTGCCCGTTCATATCTAGGTCCCATCCTCACCCCCAATCAAATGAGCCTTTTCATATATATATATATATATATATATATATATATATATATATATATATATATATATATATATATATATTTGTACCTCAATTTCATCAAGAAGATTATATTAACTTCTAACCACAACATCATCAACACGTAGGTCCCAACATATCGAATAGTGGCACTAAGCCCACATAATCACTCAATCAATAGCATATAGGAATTTCAACCACACACATTAATATGCTTGAAGACTAGACATGCTTTCTCCTATCAATTTCACAACGCATACAATCAACTAATCGAAGTCTAACTCAAGTAGACCGTAATCTTCTAACTCAAGTAGACCGTAATCTACCTCAACTGTAGATCTGGAACAATTCAAATTACTTCGCTATAGTCTTTCCCTTCCGTAACTCCTCGGAATGCTTAAGTCTAGCAATTAAGATGTCAAATAAGTCACAATCACTCTAGTCACAAAATCAATTCAATGAACACCCTTCTCTTTCTTTTTTTCCATTCTAATGGGTGAATGATTGCTAGGTGTAAATCAATCTAACTTTGACCTTGACAACCACGAACTATCAATTTACAAGACTATTTAATAAAATTATCTTCTATAAGCAGTTCATATGGTCAAGCTACCATCTTTATGAAACCCTAAGTCTCAATTCACTTAGTCCATGTCTCTAATGATTCAATTCTTGATTAGAAAGTGATAACCCAAGCCATTAGATGATAACCACACAATAACAATCATAACCCACCAACTATTGAAAGTCTATTAAGTTCTAGGGTTACTATTCCTAATTCACCATTGTAGACCCATAAAAGGGATGATAATCATAGAGATGAAAGCATAACGATGGAAGGAATGATTGAGACTTACCTCTCAAGGATATTCTTGCCCTAGCTTAGAATTTCGCCCTAGGATCTTGTGGGGAACTGTTTTGGAGTTTTATGAATAAAAACTTTGGAACTAAGTGTTTAAAAATCGAGATTCTGTCCCCGTCGACCAATGCGACGGTCCAACCGTCGCTGCAGTGGTCCCACTATAGCGGGCAAGTGCCCGCCGTAGCAGATCACACCAACACTGTCCCTCCGTTGTGGCGAGCCTGGCTCCGCTGTAGCGGTCCAGTGCCCGCCATAACGGACACCCCATTTCCCAGATGACTGCGGCGGCGAGAGGTCCGCCGCTACAGCGGCCCCGCCGCAGCGGTATCACTGAGCCAGTACGCTCCTAATTTTCACAGTTTTTCACTCTATCATACAACACTTCATCTGAGGTCATATAAACAAAAACCAAACATGCACATTAATGTAAACATCATCCAGACTCACCCGTGGCCTCGGAATTCCCAACGGAGGTCTAATTTCCTCTGTCACCCCCTAATGGACTCAACAAAATCAAACAATAATCACAAACAAGTCAAATTTTCAGTTCTTAGACTTATACATTCGAGTTTCTATTAGCTCGCTCTACGCTTGGAGGGGTTCTATTTGGTAGGGTGATCCTAGATTTTCCATAACGACCGGGAGGGTCGTTGCAGGAAATCACGTGATACAATAATTAAAAAATATTTACCAGCAACTAGCCTAACAATTTTATTGACAAGCGGTTATCCTACAATCTCATTTAAGAGTAGTTTTTTAGTTGAAACTCGTTGGAAATATCTAGATGAAGCTATATACAAATATGAGGAAGATTATTGTACTTGAACTAGTTTGGAGTCAAAATTCATATCTAAAATCGACTTGAGAAATATCACTGTGGAAATGTATATCGCGTGTTTATATCATTGTATCACACAAAAAAAAAAAAAAAAAAAACTTAAAATTTTGTATAAGCTTCGTACAATTATATCAATAAAAATTTTGAATACTCACTTCGAAGTACAAACACTTTTTGAAGTTCGATTCTTAGATCCGAGAGCTTCAAGCTAAAAAGTTGTGAGTTGCAAGCTCTTCTTCCAAATTTGATGATTTCAGTGAGGTTTTTTATGATGTTACTGTGATTGAAGGCAATGTTAGTGTTAATGATTATAATGATGTAGTGATACTACAATGTTGTGGAGTAATGATAGGAGAATTGGCGCCCTTTTTTTTTTTTTTTTTTTTTTTTGCACTTGGCTGCGTAAAACAAGTAACATGACTAAATAAATTGGGTACATAATTTGTAGTTAGGCTAAAATTTATAATAATTTTATTTGGGCTAATACATGGTGTAATTTTTTATGAGAATCTGTATCCATTTATTATTTATTGATAAAGAGATTTACGTAATATTGATATGTCCAAACAGTTGACCAGGGTGTTGAAGTTCGAAAAATAGCTTAAACTGCTGGAAAATTCTTGGAGCTTTGAATAGTGCAAGTCAGATTCAAGCAACTTTTTTTTTTTATTATTTTTTGTGGAATTTAAGCTAGCATTCAAACTCTAGAATCTTTCATATAGTAAGGCTCACACTTCGGGAATTTGTGAAATTTGTAATCTTTGGGGTGAAATAAATATTTACCCACATGTCAGGGAAATAATGTTAAAAAGTTAATTTTGTTAGGTATCAAAAGTAAAATAGATACATGAAATAATTTTAAAAAGATTATTTTACTTGGAAATAGTGTTTAAAAGTTAATTTTGTTAGCTATCAAAAGTAAAATAGATACATGAAATAATTTTAAAAAGATTATTTTACTTATGGTATCACTTTTTGACTTCTGAAGTTTCAATTTTTACATGTGAAATTTTATATCAGTGTTTTGGAGTTCAAACAAGCTTTACTATAAAATTGTCGTTTGGTACGCAAATAAAGTTATCCTGGAATTATAGCTCTGAGATTATAATTTTTGGACTAATTTATTCCATTATGGAGGTGGAATTAAACAACACTACCAAATTTGATGAGATAAGATGAAATACCCCAAAATTAAGTTTGGATTTTATTTTATACTCTGCTTAATAGAAAGTATAAATAAATATATATTTTCTATTAAACAGAATATAAAATTAATGTCAAACTTAATCCTAATATATACCATCTTATCCGGCGCACCAACGACACAGTAAAAGAATTTTAGTCTTAGAAAAAAGTAAAATATCAGAACACAAATGAAAAGGAGCTTATCTGTTTCCACCCATTCTCAATTTCAAAATGGAAAAATTAAGAGTCAGAAAGCTGACAAAGAACACTCTGGATTTCAGTAGACACGTAACATGAAATAATTCATCACACACTTGCATAAACTGAGTACCTTGTGTACCAGTCTGCATTTGTCGCCTTTTAACGTTCCTTTCCAAGAAATCTGTTCACTCTCTTTATCACTTCTCATCAGATGTGTAGCTAAATTTGAAGTTTCTAGTTTGATTTTTGATTTTTTAACGTTATTGAACTCTAAATTACAGTAAAAATTTGTACATAATCAATAAATTTCTTAAAATAAATACAGAATGAATTAATAGTCAAAAATATTTCTGAATTATTATTTTTTTCGCAGAGTTGTACACACTAACTATCAGCCGTTCTTCTTCCCACATCAACTATCACTATCTATGTATTAAAAAACACGTTGATATTTTTTACTTTAATTATCACCATCTACACAATTAGATATATTTAAACACATAAACAGTGATAGTTCATATCGAAAAGGAAACAACTGATAGTTGAAGACGTAAAACATAAAAAAAAAAAAAAATCAAATGTATTTTTGATCATTATATGTATAGAACTCAATCAAAATTACTAAATTTAATCGAACCCGCAACGTTGGCACTACCTTCCCCAGACAAAGGTCAAACTCTGACAGTAACTCACCCAAAGCTATTTTATACTTCAACCTCTTTCCTTTCTCAAAAATATCCACCAACTTTTCACTAACCCAAACCTTATAATCCCACAAAAATGTCTCCTAAATTCTTCTTTTCTCTCATTCTATTATCTCTAATCTCCGCCCTCTCTGCATCCCTTGGCAGCACCGCCACCCACAGCGGCGCTGTCGGGGGAGGGGCGGAGACAGTGGAGTTATGGTGTGTGGCAAAGAACAATGCTGAGGATGCTGCTCTTCAGTCCGCTATTGATTGGGCTTGTGGGCCCGGTGGAGCTAGTTGTGGGCCCATTCAGTCCGGTGGGCCATGCTACGACGCATCTGATATTCGACGAACGGCATCGTTTGCCTTCAATGATTACTTCCTTAAACATGGGATGACTGATGATAGTTGTGATTTTGCTAGTTCTGCTGCTTTAACTTCTCTAAACCCAAGTGAGTGTTATTTCCATTGACTTGGATCATAATGTAATTTCATGAATTAATTCCTATTCCCTCCGGCCCAATTTATATGTCTTAGTTTCACTGGACACTTTCTTTAAATTTTGTGTTCTTAAATTTATCATGTATAATATTAGAGTTAAAGAGTTAAAAAATTTACTAAACATACAACTCTTTCTGGGACAGATAAAAAAAAAATAAGACACTTAAATTGGGCTTGTGGACTTGGTGGTGCTAGTTGTGGGCCTATTCAGTCTGGTGGGCCATGCTACGACGCTTCTGATATCCGGCGAACACCTTTGTTTGCGTTTAATGATTACTTTCTTAAACATGGGATGACTGATGATAGATGTGATTTTGCTAGTTCTGCTGCTCTAACTTCTCTAAATCCCAATGAGTGTTATTGTCAAAAGTTGGATCTTTATGTTGTATAATGTCACAACTTAGTTCTTTGATTTTTTTTTTTTCTAATTATTCTCGTTTTTTCTTATTCAGGTCATAATGGTTGTAAATTTCCATCAAGGTAATACTTTCATTTCTGGTGATAGGTCCTAACTTATTACTCCCTTGTCTCATTTTAAGTAAAAGTATTACTGTTTGAGGAGTCAAACAGTTTTTTTTTTTTTTTTTAACTATAATTTTCTCCAACTTTTTTTAAAATACTTTGAATGATTAGCCATGTTGACTTGTAAGTTTTAGTTTTTTAAACATTGAAAAATATATACCCAAATTCATAAATCGAACCGAATGTTTTTGGTGCACTACACCTACTTCTAATACAGTAGATTTGACACTGGTGCAAAAGTAGATCTAACGGATTCGGGGAATTTAACTGCAACTAATGCTTTCAATCAAGACATGTATACATTTTATTTTAAAAAAATGTACATACATAGATTATAGTATTAATTTTGAATTCGCATGTGAACAGTGCTGTGTGGAATGTGCCAATTCATATATTGCATTGTCACCGAATCTGAAGAAGAATTAAGAATAAACTGCATTTGCTTAAACTTTGTTAACGTGACTCAGCTTTTGATGATCACTTCTATGCATGCTTACTATACCTTGATTTCTTTATATGCCATGTTATCGGGTAACTTTAGTAGGCACAACTTCACTCGAAACATTGATCAGGTATTCCAGCATGGTTCATACTGAAAGGATGGTATTAAAAGCTATTGCTACACGTAGTGATTCTTATCAAAGTAAGACAGGATTAACGAGGCTGTTCAAACAGGCATAGGCCATCTAAACGGAATTCCGTAGCAGGGTTATGGATTTTCCGTTTATGGGGTAGTATGAGATCCGTAGTCGGAGAGAAAATCACCAGTTTGATTGAACACGCCGCCAAACAAATTTTACCTCTTATTATAGTGTGTGCTTCTCTGTGTGGGTGGGGGCACATGCAGAAGGAAGTTTGAGCTTGATGCAAATGGCTAGCCTCTTGTATAATATAGATACTTATTTGAATAAACTAAGTATAACTTTGCAAGTAGATGCAGCTTGTTTTTACAATTGTTAGAAAAAGTTCTTTTAACCAAAGTCCCCCTAAAAGACATTCCTGAACCTTTGCCAATCGATCTGGTTCGTTGTTGCAGCTTGAGTAGGAGTACCGGAAGCTTTAATGGATCAATAACGCCAGAGTTAGGTCAAGCTTCAGAAGATTTAAGTAGCAGCACTTCTACAATCAGCTGTTGGATTTTCGCCTCTATGTCTATTAATCTAATGTCTGCAACCCTGCTAATTTTGTGACATATAAAATTTTGATTCTCTTGTATGTAGTTGTAGAATTTAACAAGTTGTTTTGTAGAGAAGTTCATATCCTCAAGGTAACTGGTGCTGGTTCCACGGCCTCTGCAGCATTATGAATTAGTACTGGTATCGATCAAATAGTCCTCTGATTAATAAGTATGTTAGCCAAAAGCTAGAATTTTGATTTTTTTTTAAAAAAACATTTTGTGAAATATGAAGCTATGTTTGTCATTGCATATGAAATGTAGTGGTTATATTTAATGAATTGTTAGTGTGCCTTTTAGTTTATATCTGTATCTGCTTGAGTTCTAGGTGGCCCCATTTAATCAAGTGTTACTAATGGTCTCATACTAATCAGAGCTCAACAGGTAAGGTTATCATACTTATCAGACCTCAACAGGTAAGGTTAATTATGACTCAGTCATATGGATATGTAAAATACAGGATTTCCGATCCTAGCAGGAAAGGGAGGGAAAAACATACTCAATTTAAGGTGTTACTATACTCGATCTCATAGATACATATAAAATTCTTAGGAAAATCGTATTCGATGAAAGTCGTATGTACAATTTGGAAGGAATCCTATCTTTCGAGATTCATCCTACAATATAGGGTAAAAAAGCTAAAATAAGAGAGTTTAGCCCTTATAAAAAGAAAGCTGATCCTTGAGCCCCTTTTATGTCATGTCGAGGTACTACGGAAAAAAATAGCAAAATTTGATCCAATTTATCATAATCGATTAGTTAACGTGCTGGTTATTCATTTTTTGGAACACGAAACAAAAAAACATTGCCTTAAATAAACAAAAAAATAATACTAAAGAATACTATTAAATAAATTTACATTAACCATTAATCCAAGATATTTTAAATTTTAATCTTGCTTTTACATCATATGGTTCCTACAGGCCGCCTTCCTCCTCTTTCTTTGGGTAGTGGATAGGAGTAACTGTTCCTTTTACCTGTGGCGTGCATAAATTTTGTGCAAATAGTGTCGGTTTTTGTTTAGAACTATACTTGTATCTTAAATTGATGTTTACTTGCATTATTTTTCAAGAGATGCTGACATATTATATATATATATATATATGCCTATTAATTTACTAGAAACATATGTTTTACTTGTATCAAGATACGAGTTGGTTTCCTACAATCAGTGATTCAGCAAACTTAAGTACTTCTGCAGAATTAAAAGCAGAAGGCAACTGACATTAAGAAATCAGGAAGTACTTGTGAACTGATGGTCTAGTTCCATATAGTGACAATTACTGACAAATTCAATCCTAATCTTTTTTAAGTGTTGAAAGAGCATCCTCTATGCTAATTCTTGCATCAGGTGTCATTATAGTGCAACTCAAAGCTAATTCCATGATAGATGACAAACACCGCATCTTTGCATCAATTTGTTTATCCCCTGACTGTACCAAATTAGAATCCATCACCTTATGAATTTCACTCGGAAAAGAATCACTAACCCAACAACATATGCTCAAGTCTCCGGTAAATATTTAATCACTTGGTCTCCTTCTTGTAAACGTCTCCATCACCACGATGCCAAAACTATAAACATCACAATTTGTGGATACTGTTCCATCTTTTCCATACTCTGCAATCATGGTAAACAATAATCAAAAGAACTTCCTAGTTGCCAAGAAACGTGTTAAAATTGAGAGTACCGATCGATATCTAGGAGAAATAACTGTTTTGGGTATTCTAAGGATATGAGGAAGCTTTAAAAAACTTTAATACCTGGAGCAATATATCCAATGGTTGCAATTGTCCCTGTTTGAACAAAAGTCTCCCCTGCACCTAACAATTTCGCAATGCCAAAATCACTGACTTGACGCATGACCAACCATTTCTTGATCAAGCAAGACATTACTTGGCTTCAAGTCACAACTATTGCAGATGCAACATCTATCATTATATCTATTCTCTGCAACATGTCTAAGAAAAAGTTATGACAATATAGCCATTTTTCAAGTGTCCCATTCAGCATGTATTCTAATACTAATGCTTTGAAATCAAGGTTGGAGCAACTACTGATGACTTTAGTAAGATTTCGATGGCGGAGGTTGCTCAGCATCTCACACCCCATATCACAACTTTTGAATGCACCCTCCAATTGCACATTAAATACCTTTGCTGCCAAAAGAGTACCATCCTTATGTATCCCTTTGAAGACCTTGTGGAAACTCCTGTTACCAAGCAAGTTGCTTTCACTAAATCCTTCTATTGCTTGTTCAAGTTCATAGTAGGAAATTCTTTCATGACCTGTTACTAGAGAGACATCTGCTTGACTTGCATTCTTCCTTTTGTTTCACAATCTTAAAAATACATATGCCAGGGCTAATGCAAGAAATAGCAGACCCACTCCAAAAAGGACGTACAAAACCAAGATTGCCTTCTTTCTCTTGGGAGATTTGATGACACATGGTGACACATGAAACTTAGAATCACCAATCACCACAGAGCGCATCATTAGACAAGAAAGATTGACCTCTGGCTTTTGCAAAAGGCCCACCCACGGGAAACTCTCCACTGAGCTCATTGAATGGGAAGTTCAAGTATTTTAAATACAGAAGAGCTTCTAATGACTTTGGAATTGCACCATTAAGATTGTTATTGGACAACTCCAAAAATTCCAAGGCCGTCATTTTTTCAAAAGAATCTGGAATAGGCCCATCTAACCTATTATGTGCTAGAGAAAGATTAACCAATTTATCTAGACCCCCTAGAGTGCTAGGGATCTTACCGGCAAAACCATTTTTGGACAGATTAATGAGTGTTGAGGCTTTTAAATTTCCAATCTCCACGGAAATTTGCCCACTTAATAAATTGGATGAAACAGTAAATGCTATGAGATCTAGAAGGATCCCCAAGCTTGCTGGTAAGCTCGAATTCAGCCTGTTGTAAGCTAGACGAAGATACCTCAAACTAGTAATGTTCCCTAACCATGGTGGCACTGAACCAGAAAGCTGATTTTCTGACAAGGATAATGCTCTAAGATTCTTTAATTTTGCAGATAACATCTGGTATGATTCCCTCTATCTTGTTGCTTTGTAGGTAAAGTTGCTGCAGTTTCAGCATGCCTTGGACAATTTTTGGAATGTGTCTGGTCAACTCATTTTTTGACAACTCCATCCTTATCAAACCAGTAAGATTACCAATATCTTCAGGAATGACGCCTTTCAGTTTAGAATCCCGTCCTTGGAATGTTTCCAGAGAATCAGAGAGATTCCCAAATGATGTAAGGAAAAACCCGTTCAAGGGATTTTTAGCAAAAGTAATTTCTCTCAATTTCCTACAGTTTGTCAAAGATGTCAGGAACATCAATGCTGAATCACTGACAAAATTATTCCCCCCAAGTTCAAAATCTCAATTTATTCTAAGTCACCAACTGATTCAGGGCTGGAAGAAGACCAGTTGGTTGCTAAGATGTTAGGATCAGAAGAACAAATGTGAGATTTGAAGGCAAGAAGAGCCGCTTCATCATTGCTAATATTGGGAAACGTAGAAAGTGAATTTTGGTCATGAAACCGAATAATAACTGCAAGAGCAAAGAGAAGATTGAAGCTTCTGCCCATACCTATAACAATGCGGTTTCTCTTTTTCCTTTTTGAGCTAAAACAAGAACGTTCGGGTTTTGCAGTCCTGAACTTACCTCAATGGTGCAGCAACTCTATTAAAATAGCGTGTCTAGGATTCCTAGTCTATTAGCTGTTGGAATTTATAATTTTGACTTTCTTCCTTTCTCTTCAGTTATTCATATAAAAATGTAGCGCCACCACAAGTGACCAGAAAGTATAGGACATTCAGTTTGACATTTTTGGCACATCTCATATAGGTAAAAGAGACTTGTTGCGTGTGGAAAATCGAACTTGCTTCATCATGTAGTCAAGAATATCACATTGATGTAGGGTCGCTAATGCCATTTTCCAGTTTTCCACTCATGGCGTATAAATATGGCTACTGATTCTCGGGAGTTAAATGGTCATTCATCAACTTTTTAAAATTATTTAGTAAAGTCATTTATCTTTTTCTTTTGTTTTAACAAATTCAAGCAAGTACATACAATAATCTTAGAAAAGTAACAATTGGTGAAAAGCCACTTTAAGAGTGAGATAATAGGTCCAAAATTAGTCCCTTAAGTTTGTGCTTTGAATTAAAATGGTCCTCATCTTTAACATGAAACACTAATAATCCTTCAACTATGAAATTAGCCTAAGAATACATTTTGTTGCTTACATCATTTTTGTATCCAACTCATTAGTACAACACCCTTATTTTAAGCTTCTGTATAAAATATTGGTTATCTAAGAGGCATGTCATCAAAACAATTATAGAAAAAGCAATCATAAATTAATTGCTACACAAAGTCAAAGCTCTTTATACTGATCTTTTGACAATATCAATTGCTAGTAACTTTCCTGGCAATGATAATTTCTCCTATAGAACGATGAGATCAAATTTCAACCCTCGTTTCTTTTCTTCCATGTTGGTCATAGTAATATTACATGGCACCAGACTTGACTACCATTTAGTCTTTAGTTCAAAAGTAAAAATATTGTCACTTAATGACAGAAAACTGTCAAAAGTAAGAATATTGTTCAAAAGAAATTACTTTAACTAATGCATAATGTTATTCCAACATAAATTAGTACTCAATTTTTTAACAAAGTGCTGCATTATTGAGGAATGGAGAACTGGAAAATGGCATTGGTGATCCCACATGGTTTTACGGGATGTGCCAAAAACGTCAACCAGAAAGTCCTATTCTTTCAGGTCACTAGTGGAATGTTCAATCATGATACTAAATTCAGTAGACACCAATATACTGTTGTTAGTTTCTCAGTTTTTTTTTTTTTTTAATTACTACAAATTGTATTGTATTAGTGAAAGTCGATCAATTTGTCAAAGTAAATCAAAGTCCACTCTACCCCGCCACAGACGGATATTTTTGACAGGATGGTTTCGTCATAATTGTTTTTATGACATTCACACTGTAATTTGCAATTGATGAATTAAGCAGTGGATCAAGATAATCCTTGAAGAGCCCAAAATTACGAATAAATGAACACAGAGGAAGAAACGGTCCCAACAACTTATGGAGAACTAGCAAACTCTAGACATACGCTATGTGAAACACGTTTGAAGTCCAAATATAAGTCTAACATAAATTCTATTGAGGTAAGCCTGGACTAGAAAACTGGAAAATGGCATTGGCGACCCTACAGGCTTAGCTTCATATCTCTTTGCCTTTATGAGGTGCTAAAATCGTCAACCTGGAAATCATATACTTTCTGGTAAGTTGTGGTGTTGCATTTATAAGTTAACTATATGATGAAGCAAGTGCCATATTCCAAATCAGGATTTAAACCCAAAGTTGCCCCAAGTTTTGTGAAATGTGAATCTCTGTTTGTCAATGCATATGAAAGGCAGTGGTTATATTTCAAATGAATTGTTAGTCTGCCTTTAGTTTCTATATGTATCTGCTTGGGTTCAAGGTGGCCTTTTCTAATCAAGTGCTACTAATGGTCTCATATTAATCAGGCTGGCTCAACAGGTAAGGTTAAGGTGTGAAAAACTTTAAATTTGAGATTCAAATAAATTGAAATCTAACAATACTGTCAAATATAACTGGGCTTGAAATTTAAGCACAAAAGGCAATTTCTTCTAATTTACCTGCTTTCTGTCAGGAGAAGAGGAATGTTAACAGTAAGGGGTCGTTTGGTTAGCGGTTTGATAGGAGTTATCCATGTATTAATACTAGCATAACTTTATACATTGTGTTTGGTCACAAAAATGGAGAAAATAATCTCCACATAGAATCTAGCATGAGTGATTCAATGTGTGGTTGGTTTTTCTTTTTCCCCATAAAATATAGCATTGCTAATACAATGTTTGGCTCATGTTTTTCTTTTTTGCATGACTAATGCATGTACTATAAGTTATGAGGAAATTTATGTACTATTTTATGCAGGGCAGAAGATGGAATAACTAATACATGAATAAATAAACCCTGCATAACTAATCCTACATTAAATACCTGCATTAAATACTTGCATAACTAATCTGTGCATTACTAATACCTACGTAACTCTTATTACCTGCAACCAAACGACCCCTAAGATCAATGATTGTGCCTTAACAAGACATCACATATGACCGGGTTACCTGGAGGCAAGGTTTCTCATATTTTTAAGTTGGATTCAGCACTTTCCCTATAAAAAAATCTTGGGAAAAACTAAGATGATGAATAAAGATTACAAATTATGTTACTGAAATTCAACAACTAAGACTATAACTGGTCATGGAGCGGGCACAACTGAACCTCTACACAATGGACAAATCTTTTTCCTCAGCAACCACTTCTTGATGCAGTCCACATGAAACTCGTGTTCACATTGAAGTCTTCCTATAGTATCTCCATTTTGATACTCAAGCTGGCAAAACCAATAAACTCAGTTAGCACACAAAAGAAAAAAAGAAAATCAAACTCTATATAATCAACTGCTTATTTTGTAAGAAAAAGGAAGCAAAATTATGATTTTTTTTGTTTTTTGTTACATACTATGCAGATTGCACATGTTTCTGGCTCATTAGCAGCTCCTGGATCTGGACGCTTGCCGAGATCTATATCCATTACAGGAATATAATGTGTTTACCCCGAATTTAGGTAAGAATTGAATTTGTAAGTGAGGTATAGGATATGTGGATAACTTTAATCTATTTTGGGTTTATGAGAAATATTTATGGATTTGCGTGCTATGATACGTATATATGAATATACATTAATGCCTTGGAAGAATATGTTGCTATAGATGATTAAGCTAATGGTGTTAGAGGAATAAGCAAAAACCACAAAGATCCACTGATTCGGACTAAAGAGAGAGAGATAATGCTTTAATATATCTTTGCTATTACAATGTTCTAGATCTCAAAAAACCAACCCCTAAAAGTAGGGAAATGTCCTCTATTTCTAGTTTTTGCCTCACGGGCCTTTTCACACAAAGCCTTTTTTGGAATAAAGAAACCCTAAAAGGAGTAGATAAGACGGTACGGTCTGACACCCGTACGGTTGTCATTACAAAATGGCAGAACGGTCTTGACGCGTGGCTGCTCTGCAACTGATAAACCGGACTAACGGCCACGTTCAATCTGGACACGGAGAAACCGAGCTAACGACAACGCAGAGTTTGGTCCGGAGACACCGGACCAACAGATTTACTTCTCTTTTCTTCATCAGCCACATCTGGTGCAATCCCCCTTCCGAAGAAAAGACTGATCATACTCGTGCTCATTTGATCTTACCCCCGACCCTGGTGTCACCGGTCTTGCGCATATCTGATTTTTACCATATACAGATAGTCCCCACACTTTCCGGACCGGAGTTTTACCGGAGTAATGGGAAGTGGATAAGTCACAAAACCGGTGGTTTCGCAAGCTCGCTCTTATCTTTAAATTTTGGCGGGAACAGTTGTGTCCCGTCCCTCTGCCATCAGCCACGTGTCTCATCCCGAGTGGCCGACTTCGGTAACCGCCGTAATGCATGTCTCTTCAAATCACGTCTCATTAATTATGGGACACGTGGCACCTCCCGGTTGGCTGGCCTCTGTAACCGTTTCAGTCCCCCATGCCTATATAAGGCTTTTAACCCCTTCATTTTACCACTTTCACTTCACCTTCTTACTTCTCCACTTCTGATCGTTTTCCTCTCCCATTTTCTTACTTGTTTCAATCGTGATCATCTCTTTTTCTCGCTTGTTTTGATCATAAAAATAGACCAACTTTGCCGACTTTTCCATTGCTGTTCTTTGATCGAAAATGTTGTTGTGTTTGTTCTTTCATCTCGTCACTTTGGACTTTTTCAACTGCCTCCTTAATCCTTCTTACACTTTCAATTTGTTTCGTATTCTACTTCGAATTCATCAATCTCCTTTACCATATCTTCTAAATGTCTACCAACACCGAAACTGCCTCTCAGGATGTTCCCTCGGTTTCTTCTCAAGGAGCCGAGCCAACCTCACAACCCAAGGGAAAAACCGTCGTTGAGCCCACCGCTTTGGACATAGTACTGTCCAAACCCAACTATAACAAAGAATTTGAAGTCGAGAAGCCTTCTCTGGTTGCGGATAGAGGGTTTGATGTAAGGCGATATCCTTCGTCCATTACCGAGGATAAACTTGACCAAGTCCGGGCTGATTGCGGATGGGATAACGGTCCGGTGCAAGTGTTCGCCCCCGGCCCCGATAAATCCATCACCGATCATAAGGAGGGCTTCTTGTATGTTTACACCTATCCCTTTACTCTCAAGCTAAACCCCCTAATCGACTTGGTTATTTTGGATATGTACCGGACATGCAACGTGACCTTGGCCCAAATTGGTCCGATAATCTGGAGGACCGTGGCCTACATCCGGTTGTTGGCCAACAATGTAAAAAGGGAATTTATGATGACACATTTCATCCATTTATATTCCCCGAGGCTATTCCGAGGGGGCGTGATAAAGCTCGCCAAGCGAGGTCGGAACCCGATCTTTTCGAAGATGGATGAAGATAGAGACCGAGGTTGGTTAGAGCGCTACGTCCGGGTGAGGACCGCGGACATTATTCCGGCTGATTATATGCCCTTTCCGAAGGAGTGGAACGATAAACGTAAGTTTCTCAGTTCTCCCTTCGATAATTAATCTTGAATGCTTTGTCAAACACTTGCTCTTTTGTATTCACACGATTTCTCACCTTCTCTCTTTATATTAGCCATGGCACGGATACCTCCGGCCGTCCGGAACATGAATGAATGGGTTGGAGCACTTCTCGGTCAACACACCCATGAAGAACGGACATGGGGGAACCTGTCGCATGGCCGATGGGTTGCCCAAAACCATAGTAACACTCTGCTCGAGTTGGAATATATTGTATCTTCTACTTTTTCCTTTCCCTTTTCATAACCTCTTTGGTATTTAGGTTTGCCCAAGGGCTCCGTAGAACCAAGGCCGGAACCAACTGTCGAGCCTGCTGCACCGGTCCCTGAATTCGATTCAGCGGGGACATCTCGGCTTATTGTTGCTGCCAATAAGAGGCGGAGAAAGCGCTCAGAAAAATGGCAGAAACCAAAGAAAAGGGCAAGGAGCGTGGTTCGGACTCTGAGGGATGAATCAGAGCCCGATTTTATTGTTCGAAGGGTCGGTGTGGCCCCCTCCGTCGCCTCTGTTTTGGAGGAGAAAGCCACCATTCCGTCGTTTCCTACAACCGAGGAAGGACCTTCCGCTCCGGCACTGCACACAGGTGGGGAAGAAATTCTTTATCCGACTCCTCTAAGGTCGGTTGAATATGTTGATATTTCAGGTGACGCTTTATTTGAAGAGACCCCCCCCCCCCCCCCCCCCCGCAAAGGACTAGAAGATCCGAGCTAGCTTCGGCTGTTGAAGTCAAACCAAGAGCAAAGTTGGTCCCTGATACCGAGGCTCTAATGGATACCAGCTCACTGCCCGGTGGTGATCCAATTGCTACATCCGAGGCACCCACTTCTGCCGAGACCGCGGGGGTTGCTTCAGCATCTTCGGCGCCGAGGTCGGATAACCTCAATGACATGTTCTCAGGCACACCACCTGTAACTGGGGAAGCTGTCGGTTTCGGACATCTCCCCATCCCTCGGGTCACAAGGGCAACTAGCCGGGCCACCGAAACTGGTTCAAGGGATAGCCTAGTGCGCGTCTTCCCAGCCCCGAGCGTAGAACCGAGGAGGACAAGGTCAGCCGTGGTTACCGTCCCTGAGGACTGCAGTTTCTTGTCCCGTCCTGTGGGAGTAGCAAGCTATCTGAGGCCCCTCGTTTCGGACTCAAACAAGAGAAAAATGACCGGAGTCCCCTGGCAGGGTCTCATTAATGAGGGCATGCACGCGGGCAATTGGGTAAGCTTATCATCCAACCTTTCCATAGTTCGATGTGATCCTCCGCTCTAGTTTTATCCAAATTTAACCTCTTGTTTCTTTTACAGAGTGGTGTGCTTGTCAACGAGGCCTTTATCCGTGCCCAGCAAGAGATTGACGATTTAAAGGGCCAGTTGGATGCCCAAGGTCGTGAAACAGAGAAGTACCAGCATCTTTTGCAAGAAAAAAAAGATCAATTAAACTGAGCTGCTGCCCTTTCCAACCTTCAACCCGAGGTCGAAGCGGTGAAGGCCGAAAATGTTCGCTTGAAGGCTGAGTTGGCTGGAATGGTTGAAAAGAACCGGTCCCTGGAGACGGACAAGGTCGGCCTTAGCCAAGACAATGCCCGTTTTTCTTCGAGGCTCGGTGAACTCGAGGCCACAATCTCTCAACTTCGAAGTGAGCTTGACTCGGTCCAGGATGATGCGGTGAAGATGGCTGAGAGGCATAGGCTGCTTGAATCTGAGAATGCTACGGCCAAGGAGAAGTTGAGGGTAATGGAACAGAAAGTCGAGGATAGGGCCCGGATTAGCGACAAGCTTAAAAGCAAATTCGAGGAGGCATCAGAGGCCAATGACATTCTTAAGGCCAAGCTTGAGTCAGCTACTCAAGCTCAAAGAATACTCGACAAAAAGAGGTCAAAATTAGTGGCTAAATTGGCCAAAGCTGAGGCCGACTTGTAGGAGTCTCTCAAGAATGTGGAGGCTGCCGAGGCTCATACCACGATTGCAGTTGCATATGAACGGTGGAAGTCCCGGAGGGCCACCCTCGAGCAATCCCAACAAGGATTTGGGGACCTCCTGGCCCTGATACTTGAAGCCAGAACGATCGAGGAGGAAGCCAAGAGAGCCCTCAATACCGATTCTGAGGATTCTGAGAGAACGGTATCCGAGCACTCCGGCTCCAGCTGCACCGGGTAGACCAGGGCCTGCACTTAGCCTTTATTTTGATTTTTCCTTTTTGGCTTGTTTTTGTTTTTTAACTTTGTAGAAGTTTCGGATGTAAAAACCCTTCGTATATGGAATGTGCATTTTTCCTTCTGACTGTCTCTTTATTCTTTTATCCGGATACTTGTTATGACTTTTGCCTTATCGCTTATTCGTTAAAGAGCAAATCAAAGGCTCGGAGTTATTTTTTTCGATCTGTGCCTATGTGTTGGCTTTTCCCTTCGTTCGGTACATTTTTATCCGAGGATTTGATTGAATGATTTGCCCGTGGGTCTTATTTATGCTTTGTGAATTCATACGTCTCCGAATCACGTTAGGCATTTTAGGGCCGATGTTTTTCGACCGCTTACTTGTCATAGATTAGGTTCGGATACCTGAATCCCAGCCTTATCAAATTTCGATATAGCAGTCCTCATTCGAGGGTGTTAAAAGATTTTGGCTTGGTTCAATGCGACCTTGATGCCTTTGTCGAGTTTCGACTATAGTCCCCGGTGTAGGGTATTTAGATAAAATGATGCCTAATTTCGGCGGTAATCACCGGTGTAGGGTTTTTAACAAGAAGACACATCCGAAATGAATTTTTAATAATCTTTATATTGCAAGTATTTGCATGTACATAATATGAAGACTTCGTCCATTTCCTTCTGTTTTTGCCGTAGCAAGTACTAAGTGGACACGATTCGTTCTGATCGTTTGGTCCTTACATCGAAACCTAATACAGAAGGTCTGATTTTGGACGAATGTGAGAAATACAAAATTTCGAGGACTTCTCCGAGGTAGTATCTAACCGTGTTCACTTTCTTTGTTGAGCTGCTTCGTTTTCTATTAACGGGGTAAGCCTCGATGTGGGTATAGTAGTCCCCTAGTGCTTATCTGAGCTGCATGATCGGGTAAGCACTATCATGTCCCCACTCGTAGGGTATAGCCCCGAGTTTCCGGACACCTGTCCTCGTTTTTATCAAGTAACACGTTGTACTTGTTGCCTCATTAAAAACCTTGTCGGAAAACCCATTTTGGGACAAAACCTTACTAAGGAAAAGAGTGCAACACACGTTTTCAGACCTAGCACCTAATTTTCTCCGGTACTCGACTTCCTGCAAAAAAGAAAGATTAACAAAAAATAAACATAAGGATAGGTATCCATACCTTAGCAGTAGTATCTCTTCAAATGAGCCACATTCCAGTTATTACGCAACCGTTATCCGTCCATGGATTCCAGCTGATACGACCCTTTACCCGTTATTCCGCTTATCTTATACGGCCCTTCCCAGTTCGGACCCAACTTTCCATCGTTGGGATTCTTAGTGTTCAAAGTAACTTTCCGAAGCACCAAGTCCCCAACTTGGAAATGTTGAAAATTGGCCCTCCGGTTGTAGTGCCTTTCCATTCTCTGTTTTTGGGCTACAATACGGACCAACGCGTTTTCGCGAAGTTCATTCGTGAGGTTGAGTTTTATGGCCACGGCCTCCTCGCTTGATTCACCGGTGGTGTATCTGAATCGGAGACTCGGTTGACCAACTTCTATGGAGATAAGGGCTTCGGCCCCGTAGACCAACGAGAAAGACGTTTCTCCCGTGCTTGATTTTGATGTGGTTCTGTAAGCCCACAATACCTCCGGTAGCACTTCCCTCCAGTGATGCTTCGATGTTTCAAGTCTTTTCCTTAGATTTTGAATTATTGTTTTATTTGTGGATTCTACCTGTCCGTTTGCACTTGGGTGATACGAAGTTGATACAATTTTCGTGATCTTCAACCCTTCGAGGAAATCATTGACCTTGCTGCCAATGAACTGAGGACCGTTATCACAAGTTATCTCGGCCGGAATGCCGAAACGACAAATAATGTGGTCTCATATGAAGTCAATAACCTCATTTTCTCTAATCTTTTCGAAGGCCTGCGCTTCAACCCATTTGGAGAAATAGTCAGTCATAAACAAAATAAAACGAGTCTTACCTGGTGCCCATGACAGAGGACCAACAATGTGCATTGCCCACTTCATGAAGGGCCAAAGTGATATCACTGAGTGTAGCAACTCCCCGGGCTAATGAATCATCGGGGCATGTCTTTGACATCCATCACATTTCCGGACAATATTCTTCGAATCCTCCTCCATCCGGTTCCAGTAATAACCGGCTCTGATAATTTTTCGAACTAAGGCTTCTGCACCGGAGTGATTATCGCAGGTCCCATCGTGGACCTCTCTTATCACATAATCGGTTTCTTCGGGACCCAAACACTTGGCCAGGGGCCTAAAGAAAGACCGTTGATACAATTGGTCCGTCTATTAAGCAGAACCGTGTTGCTTTTGTCCTTAGTGACCGTGATTCTTTTGGGTCACTCGGGAGCTTTCCATCTTACAAGTAGTTGATGTATTTGTTGCGCCAATCCCAATTTAGGCCCATCGTATTTATTTCAGCATGTCTGTTTTCTACCGCCGAATTCATCAACTGCACTATAGTGCTAGGGTTATTTTCTTCCCCTTCGACTGGAGAGCCCAAATTGGCCAATGCGTCGGCTTCGCTGTTCTGCTCCCTGGGTACATGCTGCACGGTCCATTTTTTAAACCGGTGTAGTATCACCTGGATTTTCTCCAAATACCTTTGCATTTGTTCATCCTTAACCTCGAAGACGCTATTTACTTGGTTAACGACCAAGAGAGAGTCGCATTTTTCTTCGATTATTTCGGCCCCCATACTCCGAGCTAACTCTAAACCTGCTATCATAGCCTCATACTCGGCTTCATTGTTAGTCAATTTAATAGTTCTAATCGACTGTCTAATGGCATCCCCGGCGGGGGCTGTAAGGACGATGCCTAGCCTGGAACCTTAGAGGTTCGAGGCCCCGTCCGTGTGCAAAGACCAAATACACGAAGCCTTTCCTGAGGTTAGAAGGAGTTCTTTCTCAACCTCGGGGATCATAGCCGGGGTAAATTCTGTCACAAAATCGGCCAAGACTTGGGACTTAATTGCCGTCTGGGGTTTATATTCGATATCATATCCGCTAATCTCTACGGCCCATTTAGTCAGTCCACCGGACAATTTCGGTTTATGCATGACGTTCTTTAGAGGATAAGTAGTTACTACGCATATCGGATGGCCTTGAAAGTAAGGTTTGAGCTTTCTTGAAGCACTTACCAATGCCAAAGCCAACTTTTCAAGGCGGAGATAACGGGTCTCCGCATCCCCTAAAGTTCTACTCAAATAATATATAGGGAATGGCGTACCTGATTCTTCTTGGACCAAAACACCAATTACCGCTACCTCGGATACGGCAAGGTAGAGAAACAACTGCTCATCCGCCTTCGGTGTGTGCAGCAGAGGTGGGCTGAACAAGTACCTTTTCAATTCCTGCAAGGCTCTTTGGCATTCCGGTGTCCAAACGAAGTCATTCTTCTTCCTTAATAAAGAGAAGAAACGATGACTTTTATTCGAAGATCTCGATATGAACCGTCAGCGCTGCTATCCTTCCGATGAGCCTCTGCACTCCTTTGACGTTATTTACCACCTCAATATCGTCGATGGCTTTGATCTTAGCCGGGTTAATTTCAATTCCCCGGTTGGATACCATGAAACCTAAGAACTTTCCCGATCAGACACCGAAGGCACATTTCTCCAGGTTAAGCTTCATGTTGTATTTACGGAGTACATCAAAGGTTTCCTGCAAATGTTTTAAATGGTCCTCTGTTTCCAGGGACTTGACTACCATGTCATCAATATAAACTTCCATTGTTTTCCCTATCTGTTCTTCGAACATCCCATTAACTAGGCGTTGCTACGTTGCACCGGCATTTTTTAATCCGAAGGGCATGACATTGTAACAATATGTCCCGTACCGGGTAATAAAGGATGTTTTCTCTTGATCCTCCGAGTGCATCCGGATTTAGTTGTACCCGGAGTAAGCATCAAGAAAACTCAACATCTCATGCCCGGCCGTCGCATCGATCATTCTATCGATGTGAGGCATCGGAAATGAATCCTTCGGGCATGCTTTGTTTAGATCCTTATAATCAACGCACATTCAAAATTTATTACCTTTTTTCGGTACCACCACTACATTAGCTAGACAGTCCGGATATTTTACCTCCCGGATAGAGCCTATTTTCAAAATCTTTGTTACCTCATCCTTTACGAAGGCGTGTTTTGGCTCTGCCATGGGCCTCATCTTCTGCTTCACCGGGGGAAATCTCCCGTCAAGGTTGAGCTTGTGAGTTGTCACCTCCAGTGGCACACCTGTCATATCTATATGGGACCATGCTAAACAATCGGCATTAGCTTGAAGAAATTTAATTAACTCGTTCCTAAGCTCTGAGGTTAACCCCGTGCCCAGGTATACCTTTCTTTGTGGTAGATATTCAAACAAGATGACTTGCTCCAACTCTTCTACTGTAGACTTGGTTGCATCCGAGTCATCCGGCAAGACGAATGATCTGGGTACACTGAAATCATCCTCTTCGTTCCCCGAGTCCGACCCCTTCTGCTCCGCTGTCGAACCCGTATGCTTTAGTTGCTATTTAAAGTCCTTTCCACCGACTGACTCATCATATTTTGGATCCAGTTTTCTGGAAAAGAGTGGCGCTTCCTCGACCGCGAACATCTCCCTTACAGCCAGCTGTTCACCTCGGATGGTTTTTATCCCCTCCGGTGTTGGGAATTTCAACAGCTGATGTAATGTTGATGGCACAGCCCTCATGCTATGTATCCACGATCTGCCAAGCAAAGCATTATACTTCATATCCCCTTCGATGACATAGAACACCGTCTGCTGAATGGTGCCGTCAATGTTGACCGGCAAAGAAATCTCCCCCTTCGTGGTTTCACTCGCCATATTGAACCCACTAAGCACTCGAGCTATCGGTACAATCTGATCGAGTAGCTTTAGCTGTTCAACCACTTTCCACCGGATGATATTGGCCGAGCTAGCTGGGTCAATCAAAATACATTTAACTTGTGATTTAAAAATAAGGATAGAAATTACCAATGCATCATTGTGTGGTTGAATGATGCCTTCTACATCCTCGTTGCTGAAGGAGATAGAACCCTCGGGTACGTAATCCCGGCTGCGCTTCTCACGCACAACGGTAACCTTTTGTCACGACCAGACTAGGGGGCCGCGACGAGCACCCGGTGCTAGCCCACCCGGGCACTCTCTTAACTTACACTTATGCTTGCATCTAAGTGAGCCACATCATTAATCATACATCTCTAAGCATCAATCATACTAGTCCCATTGGACGACAACCTCTTTAATTATCATAGGCATCTGTGCCACAACAATGTACATGGGCCGACGAGGCCACCAAAATGACATACAAAATATAGGCCGACAAGGCCGGACATATCTAACCATATACACGTGACTACGAGCCTCTAAGAGTATAACATATCACATGAGCGGGACAGGACCCCGCTATGCCCATACTTATATACACAAAAGAATAAGTACCCAAAAGTTACGGCTCCGAAAGAAATGGAGCTCTGCTATGAAATCTCTGAATAAGAAGCTATGGATCAAGTCTGCCTCCCTGTGCACCTGCGGGCATGACGCAGCGTCCACAAACAAAAGGACGTCAGTACGAAGAATGTACTGAGTATGTAAAGCATGATCAACATCGATATATAAGCATAATGAACAACATATGAAATAGCATGGGACGGGGGACAATAATATCATCGTCATAGCACTTACCTGCCTTTCGTGGGACTTTCCATTTTTTTCATATGTATTTGTACACCTACGTCATCATCCGTATTCCATAATAGTACTCGTACCATACTTGTGCTCATATTCGTATACATGTCCTTATTCGTATTCTTATACATAGTCTTATCACATTCATTTTCATATTATATTCATAGTCATTTCATATACATAGCATTTACATAGCATACCCGACCTCATAGGATCGGTGTTTCATACATACTTGGCCAACTAAGGCTCAAGGTTACTCATACCTGGCCCAACCAAGGCTTCAGGGTTATCTGTACCATCTGCAGAGGATGTCAATCATTTGAATACAACATACTCATATAGAGGATTCAAGAGTTTGGCCAAGGAACCATGCCTTATGAAAGAAGGGTTAGCCTTACATACCTTTTCGTCGGACTATTTTACACTTGCACGTTTCCTTCCAATGCTAGCATCTATACCTTCATTAATATCATAACAATGGCCATTAGTCATTCACATTATCCACATTATCTAGATTCCTTAATTTGCCTCTAATTCACCGATATTTATGGTCATAACGTCCAACTTCGTCCATTCGTCTAAAGTGTCTAGTTCATGACCTTAGTACCATTTATAATACATTCATATCACAACATAACAACATTCATGATTCAATTCAAACTATTCCTCAAAATGACACTATTCATCATTCATGACCTACTTGACCATATTTTCTACAATCCATGTATTTCAACTCTTCAATACCTTAAACATCATGTAAAAATCATGAATCTTACCTTATAAGTTGTAGGGACAAGCTTTGGTTGATAATACTCCACTTTGAGCAAAACCCTAGTTTTTCTCCATTTGGATTTCTTGACCTAGATGATCTTTGATGATGTTCTTACTCATGATTCACCTCGTTTTATGTTGTTGATCCTCAAATATCCTTGAAAACTTGTATAATAAATGTAGAGAGAGGTTCTAGAGACAAGTGGTGTAATGTTGTAATGAAACAAAATAAGTGTTGGTCCCTTTATTTAATGACTTGCAAAATCTGTGCTGAGGTGAACAGTGGTCGTCCATCATGGTTTACGGCCCGTATTGCAGTTTATGGACCGTCCCTCGCGATCGTCTTTAACCATTTCCAGAACCAGAAGCTTTGGCTGCTTGCATGGTGATTTACGACCATGGTTTACGGGCCATAAATCACTTTACGGTCCGTCCTCCAGGTCGTATTTTACCATTTCTCGACTGGCAGAAAGTTAGAACCTTGCATGGCAGTTTACGACCTGCTAGTTTACGGACCGTATACCAGTTTACGGTCCATCCTACCACTTTACGACCACTGGGCAGTTGCAATTCTGCAACTTCTCATATTTCTTAGACTTCTCATTTTAATCACCCACGTCCATGCACATGCATTGCTCACCTTATATCTCATCTTAACTTAGCCCACTTTCTCATCTCATATCGGATACCTTCGAAATCTCGCCTAGGGTCATCAAACATCGTTTCTTGCTCATGGACATCATGCACTCATACTTATCACTAGTTCGTTCACTTACGTACCAACGAAAAATTTTCCGAGGTGTAACACCTTTGTCCGTTTGATCACCGGCCCTCGAGGAGCATCTGTGCCTCCGATTATCATGTTGATTATATGCTGAGGTTCCACCGGTTCGACCTGTTTGTGGGACTCTCTTTCCTTGTAGTGGTTTTAGCTCGTTCACTCAGGAATTCTCGAAGGTGGCCATTTTTCAGTAACCGAGCCACCTCCTCCCTTAATTAGCGACAGTCTTCAATTCTGTACCCATGAGTTCTGTAGTACTCACACATCACGTTCGAGTCCCGTTGGCCCGGATCTGATCTCAGTGGTCTCGGCCATCTTGCTTCTGTGATACGGCCAATGGCCGAGACGAGCTCCGAGGTATTGATGCTGAAGTTGTACTCCGATATCCTCGGTAGGTCTTTGTTGCTAGCCGAACTCCCAGCATCACTTCTAAATGATAGACCTTGACTGTTCGACGGGCGCTCGGTCCGTTTATCACCCCGACCGGAGAATTGACTGGGGCCAACCCTAGATTTTTCTTACCTGAAGCTTGGCTTTTCCGAATGATAGTGTGGCTGATACCTTTCCCTCGATGGTCTTGACTCCGGCTCGTAATTTTTCCTCGATCTCTTAGAGCTTTTGCTCATATTTACGGGCCCCGGGGGAAGTTCGAGTTGGTCATCCTCGACCCGAATCTTTGATTCATATCTGTTATGGACATCTGCCCAGGTCACAGCCTCGTATTCCAGCAAGTTTTCTTTTAGCTTGAACGAGACCGTTGAGCTCCGAGGATTAAGCCCTTTGGTAAAATCTTGTCCAGCCCATTCCTTCGGGACCGGAGGGAGCTCCATCCGTTCCTTTTGGAACCGGTTGACAAATTCACGTAATAACTCATCGTCCCTTTGGGCTATACGAAAAATATCTGCCTTCCGGGCCTACGCCTTTTTAACTCCGGCATGGGCTTTTATGAAGGAATTCACGAGCATTTTGAAAGAAGTGATTGAATGCTCGGACAGATGGTCGCCAAGTTAATGCTCCCTTCGATAGGGTTTCCCCAGACTTTTTCAACAATACGGACTCAATTTCATCCTCTTCGACGTCATTGCCTTTTATGGCACAGGTGTATAAAAGTCACGTGCTCCTATGGGTCCGTTGTACCGTCATATTTCTGGATATCCGGCATTTTGAACCTCTTCGGGATCAATTTCAGAGCCGCACTTAGAGAAAAAGGCCTTTGAATGTACCTTTTTGAATCCGGTCCTTTTAGAATAAGCAGAGCCCCCGGGATCTGATCCACCCGAGAGTTATATGTTTCCACCCTCTTCTCTGTTGAATCTACCCGTTTTGCCAAGGTCTCGAGCATCTTCAGAACTTCGGTAGATGAACCGGCTCCCGATCCATTACTTTCGAATCTCCGTGTTTCATCCCTTCTTGGTTCAGTGATGCTTTTTGACCCTTTCGGGGCGGCCTTATCATTTTTGCTTTGTAGCTGAGCTATTGTAACCCCTTGTTCGGCTATGGCGGTTCCCTGTTCGTGCAACATTTCAAAAATTAAACGTAAGTTAATCTCATCCGGAGTATCCGGGGCTTTCCGGCCTTGTGCTCGGGATAAAGTAATTGAGTAGTGAGTATTAGTGGCCGGTAGGGTGGAATTCTCCTGGTTCACGGTGTTCTGCCGGTTGAGGGTTTCCCTCGAATCAACAGAGTTTGGGTCGATTGGATCTGCTGGTAGATTCGGTAACCCACTGTTCTCGTTTTCGGCCACAATCTCGTTATTATTGACATGACTAGATTATCCGCTGCTTGCCATAGTCCGTTTTTTGGTGGAAATTAGTAGATGATTCCTTAGTCAAACGGTAAAGGGGGGTAGAAGCTAAGATTTAAAAATCACTATTATCCTAGCCCCACGGTGGGCGCCAAACTGTTTACCCGAATTTAGGTAAGAATTGAATTTGTAAGTAAGGTATAGGATATGTGGATAACTTTAATCTATTTTGGGTTTATGAGAAATATTTATAGATTTGCGTGCTATGATACGTATATATGAATATATATTAATGCCTTGGAAGAATATGTTGCTATAGATGATTAAGCTAATGGTGTTAGAGGAATAAGCAAAAACCACAAAGATCCACTGATTCGGACTAAAGAGAGAGAGATAATGCTTTAATATATCTTTGTTATTACAATGTTCTAGATCTCAAAAAATCAACCCCTAAAAGTAGGGAAATGTCCTCTATTTCTAGTTTTTGCCTCACGGGCCTTTTCTACTACACAAAGCCTTTTTTGGAATAAAGAAACCCTAAAAGGAGTAGATAAGACCGTACGGTCTGACACCCGTACGGTTGTCAGTACAAAATGGCAGAACGGTCTTGACGCGTGGCTGCTCTGCAACTGATAAACCGGACTAACGACCACGTTCAATCTGGACACAGAGAAATCGAGCTAACGACAACGCAGAGTTTGGTCCAGAGACACCGGACCAACAGATTTACTTCTCTTTTCTTCATCAGCTACATCTGGTGCAATCCCCGTTCCGAAGAAAAGACTGATCATACTCGTGTTCATTTGATCTTACCCCCGGCCCTGGTGTCACCGGTCTTGCGCATATCCGATTTTTACCGTATACATAATGCATTCTCATTTTTAGGTACTGTGTTATTTGTATTAATTCATACACTGGTAATGCCTCTTGCATCAAGTTATGAATCCATGTTTGAGAGTCTAAAGGATGAACTGGTACGTTCGGGACATATCGTATATTCCTATGATTATGTGGCAGTTCTTGAAGGTTTTGATTCGGGGAAACTTGTAAAAAATCATGACTTTGAGAATGATTATTCAGGTTGTTGTGTTGAACTTGATTAGGACTTGACATGTTTTATTGGATTAATGATTGATTGAAGTTTCTCGGTTTCAACGTGGTATATATTAGTAGTGAAAAGGAACTTTTTTCATACAAAAGACGGATTCGAATTTTGGGTACTATGTTTTTGGGTACTATGTTTATGTATTTAAGCTTTTTTTCGGAATTGAAGAATATGCCCAATTTGACAAGGATTGGGATTTGGGTTTTTATGAGACTTCCACCGAGCCAAATTTGAAAAAGTTACTTACCTTGTACTTATTATTCAGTTTTTGGCCCTTAAATTAAAGGAGGCGGAATTACAAGTAAGTGCTCGAACTTGGAAGTAATCCAATAAATTGACATACATTTAGACAAATTATTTGCCATGTAGAAAGGTCGTTAATTATATTAAATTTACGCAGCTATACCTAAATTCCTAATCAAGCCAACCTGGGAAAATATTTAATTTAGTTAGTAGATATCCTCAGGTAACTAAACTGACTCGAAATGGGATAGGGAAAGGAAGGCTAAGAAATCCCATTACGCTTAGGATTAGGATTTAACACACTAACACCCATACATATATATATATATAGTACCTATATGCAGTCAAAAGTATCAAAAAATCATTCACATAACTTCTCTTCACGTTAAAGCTTCATATATATACTCCTCTCCTAAATATTTGCTATTCATTCAAAGGTTTTGAATCAATGGAAGTGTTTGGTTTAAGCAAAAGGGTTCAACAGTTGGTGATGAACATGATTAATCCAAAGATAGGACTCAAGTTGCAAAGGGCATGCAAGAAACCAACTTTTTTTGTGTACGTAGGCAAAGAAAAGGAGGAATTGAAGACATTTGAAGTCCCAAAAGTATACTTGTCTTCTCAATGTTTTGACGAGTATTTCTTCGACGTATTCCAAAAAGACATCCAAATAATACATAAGAAAAAAGATTTGGTATTGTATGTGCCTACTTGCTCTGCCGATTATTTCAAGAGGATTCTTTAATTCACCAGGATTCAACTAGACGGTTAATTTTTTTTTCTTTTTATGATTGTATTTTTCTTTTTTCTCTTTTGAAGATTATCATGATGTAATAAAATTACCACTTTAGAGTAAGGGTTTGTTTCTGTCATATAGTTTTAATTTTCTTTTATTTCAGATTAATCTAAACGCTACCTTACGTCAAGGTTTCGGTCCTTTTTTTCTTCAAAGTTCTTTTTTGTGCTCGATCATATGAAACATGAAATTGAATCTACAATAGGTAAAATGATAAAAAATTAAATACGAGTACTAGTTTAAAAACTTAATGCAAGAGAAACCTAATTAAAAAAAAAAAAGATAAGAACAGAGAAGAGCAAATTAAGGCAATTGACAGAATGGATTGGAACCGGAGCCGGCGACCGAGCAAAGTTGTCTTCTTGATTCCTACAATTGCCATTCCCCTGATATTTTTTTATAACTGATACTCCATCCGTCCCAATTTATACGATGATGGACCTATTTAGGGAGTCACTCTTTTTTTTTTCTTTACTACGATTTTCTCCTACTATTTTCATATATTGTGATATTATTAATTATGCAGACTTATAGACCTTTTTATGTAGTTTTTTAATATGTATATTTTATTATAAAATACTCGAAAACTGTTTGACTCCCCGAACCATCATATAAATTGGGACGAAGATAATAAAACAGAGAAAAGAAGCACACAACAAAGAATACTAGAGGCTAATTACATATTTTGGAACTCGCAAGAATTACATACCAGTGAAAATTTCCAGCCAAAATTGCACATTTTGGGGGAAAGAATCATTTGAGGAGACTCTTCTTGTGGTTGCAAGAGTTGACCTGTCAAAAGCATAATTCGATGCTTATTTTAATTTGCCGCTCTTAAATCTCCTATTTACAATTCACCTCGATAGTTTTGTTTTAAAACTGATACTTATGTGATGCAAGAATGGATTTCTGAAAAAAGGATAATTACCAACTTATATAAGTGTGCATCTTTTTTATTGCTAAGAAACCCTCTACCAATTTTGTGTGAATGAAGATATTATTTTTCAATATATTTTCCAATATTTTTTTTAGTGAATTGTGATATTGATTTTTCAATATAATTTTTGTCAATTTATGTAAGTTGTATCCGTTGGCTCTTGGTCAACATATTTTTAGCAGGTCGGGTCAAGTGGGGGGTCAATTAAATGATTAAAATTGTTACCTTTTTATTTCTTATAAATTTGACTTCAAATATAAATTCCATGTTAGCAAAATTTAGTGACACTTAAATAGCTTGAGTTGACTTTCTAAGTGAAATATAAATAGTTGAGTGACTTTTGAGTTAGAAAATAAATTTGATTGACTTTCTGAGAGAACTATCCTCAGTTGAGTGACTTTTGGTTAGAAAATAAAGTTGAGTGACTTCTCCATTCAGCGGTTGGATTTTTGTCTCGATGCCTATTAATCTACTGTCTGTAACTCTGCTATGTGAGGACATAAGAATTTCGATTCCGTTGTTTGTAGTTGTAGAATATAACAAGTTCTCTGGTAGCGAAGTTCAAAAGATCCAGCTAATTGATGTTGTTCCACGGCCTCTCCAGCCTCATTAATTAGTACCAGTATTGTGATCAAACACCCCTCAGATTAATAAGTATGTAATCCAAAAGTTGGAATTTTGATTTTTCTTATGTTAAATATTTTGTGAAATGTGAATCTCTGTTTGTTAGTGTGCCTTTTAGTTTCTATCTGTATATATCTGCTTGAGTTCAAGGTGGCCCTTTTTAATCAAGAGTTACTAATAGCCGCATATCAATTAGGCCAGTGTTGTCAAAGGCACGCTTAAGCCCTGAAGCAAGGCGCAAATCATGTTGAGCACTTCGCCTTGCTTAGGAGGCTCATCAATGTCGTCATCAAGGCTCCAAGGCATACTTTTCCTTGCTGATGAGCATAATGTTGAAGAAGATGCTTAAACAATTGATATTTTGCTTATCATAATTTTTTTTCAATTTCCTAGTCCATATATTTGTTATCGTGATTATACTATTAGTTTTGGACTACAGACACACATTTGTATTTTCCGATCCATTTGTACCTTTCAACATCAAAGCCCATGCTTTATTTGCGCTTAAAGCCCTAAGGGACACACTAGCTCGAGAGTTATGTTAAAGATGTCAAAATCTTCTAATATAATTGGGCTTGAAATTTGAAAATGCAGTAAGGGAATTTCTTTAATTTACCTGCTTTCTGTAAGGAGCAAAGAATGTTAACAGCAAGAACAATGACTGGGCCTTAATATGTGACATGAAGAGAACGTTTCTCATATTTAAAGTTGGACTCAGCACTTCCCTAGAAAACGTTCATGGGAAAAACTAAATTGATCAATAAAAGAAAGAAATAGTACAAATAATCAATTAGTATGTCATTAAAATCTAACAAATAAGACTATAACATGGTCATGCAGGGGCGGAGGCGGAGCCAATTTAATAGTTACGGGTTTGTTCAAACCTTGTATTTGTATTAAAAAGTTCATTAGAACACAGTAAACAAAATAAAATTATAAGTAATTCAAAACTTCATAAACTAAAAATCTTGACTCCGCTTCTGTGGTCATGGAGCGGGCACAACTGAACCTCTACACAATGGACAAATCTTTTTCCTCAGCAATCACTTCTTGATGCAGTCCACATGAAACTCGTGTTCACATTCAAGTCATCCTATAGTATCTCCATTTTGATACTCAAGCTGGCAAAACCAATAAACTTAGTAATTAGCATACAAAAGAAAAAAGAAAAGCAAACTCTATATAATCAACTGCTTATTTGGTAAGAAAAAGGAACCAAAATTATGATTGTTTTTTGCTTTGTTACATACTATGCAGATTGCACAGGTTTCTGGCTCATTAGCAGCTCCTGGACCTAGACGCTTGCCGAGATCTATATCCATTACAGGAATATAATGCATTCTCATTTTTAGGTACTGTGATATTTGTATCAATTCATACACTGATAATGCCTCTTGCATCAAGTTACGAATCCATGTTTGAGAGTATAAAGGAAGAACTGGTACGTTCGGGACATATCGTGTATTCCTATGATTATCTGGCAGTTCTTCAAGGTTTTGATTCGGGGAAACTTGTAAAAAATCATGACTTTGAGAATGATTATTCAGGTTGTTGTGTGGAACTTGATTAGGGCATGACATGTTTTATTGGATTAATGATTGATTGAAGTTTCTTAGTTTCAATGTGGTATTAGTGAAAAAAGGAATTTGGTTAGACACAAAAAACTGGGAAACAGAGAGAAAAAGAAACAGCAGGTCGAAAATCATACAATACAGTGAACATAGGATTTAGGACTGAGGGTACTATGTTTATGTATTTAAGCTTTTTTTTGGAATTGAAGAATATGCCCAATTTGACAAGGATTCGAATTTAGGTTTTTATGGGACGTCCAGAGAGCCAAATTTGGAAAAGTTACTTACCTTGTACTTATTATTCAGTTTTTGGCCCTCAAAGGAGTCGGAATTACAAGTAAGAGCTTGAACTTGGAAGTAATCCAATAAATTGACATACATTTAGACAAATTATTTGCCATAGAAAGGTCGTTAATTATATTAAATTTTCGCAGCTATACCTAAATTCCTAATCAAACCAACCTGGGAAAATATTTAATTTGGTAAGTAGATACCCTCAGGTAACTAAACTGACTCGAATTAGGATAGGGAAAGGAAGGTTAAAAAATCCCATTATGCTTAAGATTAGGATATAAAACACTAACACACATACATATATATAGTACCTATATGCAGTCAAAAGTATCAAAAAAACATTCACATAACCTTTCTCTTCACGTTAAAGTTTCATATATATACTCCCCTCCAGGGGCGGATCCACTTGGGGGCGAGGGTGTTCACCCGAACACCCTCGGCAAAAAATTATAGTGTATATATAGGGTAAATTTTCTGTGTTTATGTGCATATATTAACTTTTGAACACCCTCGGCAACAAATTACAGTGTATATTTAGCTTCTTTTTTTTTCCGAACACCCTGAATGAAAATCCTGGATCCGCCACCTCCTAGATATTTGCTATTCTTTCAAAGGTTTGAATCAATGGAAGTGTTTGGTTTCAACAAAAGGGTTCAACAATTAGTGATGAACATGATAAATCCAAAGATAGGACTCAAGTTGCAAAGGGCATGCAAGAAACCAACTTTTTTTGTGTACGTAGGCAAAGAAAAGGAGGAATTGAAGAAATTTGAGGTCCCAAAAGTATACTTGTCTTCACAATGTTTCAACGAGTATTTCTTCGACGTATTCCAAAAAGACATCCAAATAATAGACAAGAAAAAAGATTTGGTATTGTATGCGCCTACTTGCTCTGCCGATTATTTTAAGAGGATTCTTTAAGTCACCAAGATTCAATTAGACCGTAATTTTTTTTTTCTTTTTATGACTGTATTTTTCTTTTTCCTCTTTTGAAGATTATCATGATGTAATAAAATTACCACTTTAGAGTAAGGGTTTGTTTCTATCATATAGTTTCAATTTTTTATTTATTTCAAGATTAATCTAAACGATACTTTACGTCAAGGTTTCGGTCCTTTTTTTCTTCAAAGTTCTTTTTTGTGCTCAATCATATGAAACATGAAATTGAATCTACTATAGGTAAAACGATAAAAAAAAATAAACACGAGTACTAGTTTAGAAACTCAATGCAAGAGAAACCTAATTTAAAAAAAAAAAAAAAAAAAAAAAAAAAAAGATAAGAACAGAGAAGAGCAAATTAAGGCAATTGACAGAATGGATTGGAACCGGAGCCGGCGACCGAGCAAAGTTGTCTTCTTGATTCCTACAATTGCCATTCCCCTGATTTTTTTTTTATAACTGATACTCCATCCGTCTCAATTTATATGATTATGAACCTATTTGGCGAGTCACTCTTTTTTTTTTTTAACTACGATTTTCTCCTACTATTTTCATATATTGTAATATTATTAATTATGCAGACTTATAGACCTTTTTATGTAGTTTTTTAATATGTATATTTTATTATAAAATACTTGAAAAACTGTTTGACTCCCCGAACCCTCATATAAATTGGGACGAAGATAATAAAAACAGAGAAAAGAAGCACGCAAGAAAGAATAATAGAGGCTAATTACATATTTTGGAACTCACAAGAATTACATACCAGTGAAAATTTCCAGCCAAAATTGCACATTTTGGGGGAAAGAATCATTTGAGGAGACTCTTCTTGTGATTGCAAGAGTTGGCCAGTCAAAAGCATAATTCGATGCTTATTTTAATTTGCCGCTCTTAAATCTCCTATATTACAATTCACCTCGATATTTTTGTTTTAAAACTGATACTTGTAATGCAAGAATGGATTTCTGAAAAAAAGACAATTACCAACTTATATAAGTGTGCATCTTTTTTATTGCTAAGAAACCCTCTACCAATTTTGTGTGAATGAAGATATTATTTTTCAATATTTTTTCCAATATTTTTTTTCTGTGAATTATGATATTGATTTTTCAATATGTTTTTTTGTTAATTTATGTAAGTTGTATCCGTTGGCTCTTGGTCAACATATTTTTAGCAGGTCGGGTCAAGTGGGGTGGTCAATTAAATGATTAAAATTGTTACCTTTTTATTTCTTAAAAAATTGACTTTAAATATAAATTTCATGTTAGCAAAATTTAGTGACACTTAAATAGCTTGAGTTGACTTTCTAAGTGAAATATCAATAGTTGAATGACTTTTGGATTAAAAAACAAATTTGAATGACTTTTCTGAGTAAACTACCCTTAGTTGAGTGACTTTTGGATTAGAAAACAAAGTTGAGTTGACTTTTTAAGTAAAATATCAATAGTTTTGATTCCATTGTTTGTAGTTGTAGAATATAACAAGTTTTCTGGTAGAGAAGTTCAAAAGATCCAGCTGATTGATGTTGTTCCACGACCTCTCCAGGCTCATTAATTAGTACCAGTATTGTGATCAAACATCCCTCAGATTAATAAGTATGTAATCCAAAAGTTGGAATTTTTATTTTCCCTATGTTAAATATTTTCTGAAATGTGAATCTCTGTTTGTTAGTGGGCCTTTTAGTTTCTATCTGTATACTAGTGGAGAAGCGCCCGTGCTAGGCACGGGCCCGACGACTCATTTCTAAAATGAATAAAATTTTGATGAACTCAAAATATTTTTATTTCAAGAAATACTTTTTCTATCCCAAAAGAAATATGCTTACTCGTTCATATGTAGAAATAATTTATCTTCAAAATTTTTATTTTATTCTTAATGAGATAATTTATAATCGTATAAATTTGACAAGTTTTCATGCATAGCCTAAATTTAATTTTCTTAAAGAAATGAACATGCAAAATAACAAATGACATTTGATGTGATATGCTATCCTTATAGTTTAGTTAGGTTAGGTTTCTACTAAACTATATACTTACCTCGCACAAGAAATATGCAACGAAAAAGAAAAGCCCAGAATTATTCTTTTTTTTATTTCAATATGTTTTCTATTACATGGTATATATATTGGTTATTAACAAATATAAACCACATTATAAATATAGCAAAACGTGGCAATCACATTCACATACATATGCACTCAAGCAGTGATGTATTGGTGTCCAAATACTGGGCTTACTGTCCTTAAAAAGATGATTTGGGCCCACAAAGGACAAAAGTGTCTTCACAGCCAAATATAACAAAGCAGCTATTATAATTGCACATATCAAACCAATCAGAATAACTTGTAAAATTGATGATAATTTGTTAAAATTCAAAAAATAAACACAAAATGAACTGAAAAGACAATAATACCCTGGGATAACAGGCAGTCATGTTGACCTGCTGCCTGCTTATCCCCATTTATTAGAGATAGAACATGGGCTTGAGTTCAAGGTGGCCCTTTTTAATCAAGTGTTAATAATAGCCGCATATCAATTAGGCTATTGTTGTCAAAGGGACGCTTAAGCCTTGAGCAAGGCGCAAATAATGTTGAGCACCTCGCCTCGCTTAGGGGGCTCTTCAGTGTCGTCAGCGAGGCTACAAGGCATACTTTTCCTTGCTGATGAGCATAATATTGAAGAAGCGGCATTAAACAATTGATATTTTGCTTTATCATAATTTTTGTTCAATTTCCTAGTCCATATATTTGTTATCATGATTATACTATTAGTTTTGGACTATACACACACATTTGTATTTTCCGATCCATTTGTGGCTTTCAACATTAAAGCCCATACTTTATTTGCACTTAAAGCCCCAAGGGACACACTAGCTCACCAGTATGTTAAAGTTGTCAAAAGCTTCGAATATAACTGGGCTTGAAATTTGTATACAATTCATATACTTTCATTATACCTTGTATAATAAATTTTATATACCTCATATAATTTTGTTATACATTTTATTAAACCTTGTATACATTTTATATACCACGTATACATTTATTATATCTTGTGTGATAAATCTTTGTACATCGTATAATTTGATGTGCTCCAAATAATATTTATATATGCATTATACATTATATAATAATTCTCTTTCGAATCTGTTGTGAATTTGCTGGATATATTATTTTTTAATAACTATGATTTTTTAAAGATTGTGTATAAGAAAGAGAATTGATAAAGATAGATATTTATCTGTTGAAGAAGAGAGATAAATGATATAATAGACATGGGTTTATCCCTTAAAGAAGGGAGATAAATGATAATAAAAAATGAGTAAATATTATTGAATCCCTAATTTAGGGGAATTCTTTTTGGTATAATATTTTCCTAAATATATCATAGAGGTATAAAATTTGTTATTTTTGAAGAACTTTAAAAGTTATCTATTTATGTGCTTAACTCTAAAAGCTTGACTTATGATGTAATTTTCTCAATTTCTTTTAATTTACCTGCTTTCCGTAAGGAGCAAAGAATGTTAGCAGCAAGAACAATGACTGGGCCTTAACATGTGACATGAAGAGAACGTTTCTCATATTTAAAGTTGGATTCAGCACTTCCCTATAACAAGTTAATGGGAAAAACTAAATTGATCAATAAAGGAAAGAAATAGTACTAATAAATTAGTATGTCATTGAAATCTAACAACTAAGACTATAGCATGGTCATGCATTGGCGGAGCCACTGTAATAGTTACAGGTTTGTTCAAACCTTGTATTTGTATTAAAAAGTTCATCTAGTATGTACAAATAATTTATTTTGAATACAGTAAACTAAATAATATTATACTTGATTCAAAACTCATAAACTAAAAATTTTGACTCGGCGCTTCTGTGGTCATGGTGCGGGCACAACTGAACCCCTACACAATGGACAAATCTTTTTCCTCAGCAACCACTTCTTGATGCAGTCCACATGAAGCGATTTTTGTATATAATATGTATCGTTTGTGTATAAAAATATGTATCAGTACTTATCTGTAATGTATAGAAATTGTATAAAATATGAATCACTAAGGTATGTATCATTTTTGTATATAATATGTATCATTTATGTATATAATGTGTATTATAGAATAGAAAATTGTATCATTTTTTTATATAATATGTATCATTTTTGTATAGAATGTATATATATAATTCCAGCATGTGTATATAAACTATATCAGTCTTGTATAGAAAGTGTGTCATACGTATAAAAAATGTATCATAGAAACCGTATCATTGTGGTATATAATATGTATCACTATTGTATATGTTAAAAATAAATATCATATCATTATTGTATAATATGTGTATAATAAATGTATAATTAACGTATAATTTATTTATAATAAATGTATGATTAATACCAGCATATGTATATAAAATGTATAATTCTTGTATATAAAGTGTATATATAATTCCAACATATGTATATATGCCGTAGCAGCCCTTTAGTGGCGACTTTTTGTGGCGACTTAGTCGCTACAAAAAGTCTTTTTTTTTAAGCGCCTGGGCTGTTGGGCTGGCCAGCCTTGGCATTATTTTGGGCCGACCGGCCATTTTTTGGCATTATTTTGGACCGAACGGACACCTAGTAGAATTAAGCCCAAACAGTGGTTAAATATGGGATTAGTTTGGTAGAGTGGACACATAGTGTCCTTTCCCCCAAGAAATATGCAACGAAAAAGAAAAGCCCAGAATTATTCTTTTTTTTAGTCTTTAGCTCACCAGTTATGTTAAAGGTGCAAAAGCTTTGAATATAACTGGCAGTGGCGGAGCCAGGATTTTCACTAAGGGGGTTCAAAAATATAAAAGAGTAAGAAACGAAGAAGCCAAGGGAGTTCAACATCTACAATTTATACATAAAAAATAATTTTAACCTTGTGTATACATGGTAATTTTTCGCCGAAGGGGGTTTGGGTGAACACCCTGGCCACCACTTGGCTCCGCCTCTGTAAACAGACAGTAAATATCACAATACCATTCAGCTCGCAAAGCATGCTACTTAATTGTCATAATGTTGTCATGCCTAACATAAACTACAAGCGTCACCTTTGGAATACTGGATTGTCTATTTGTGTGCTACATGAAACGAAACTAACAATATTTTCACAACACTCACGGGATCATTAACATGTTTAAAATTTAAGAATAGTAAATAAAAAGAGAAACAACTGACCTCTTGTCAAAGGATCAAAGTCCAACTCACACGAACAGGTCTCTGTGGCAAATAAATACATAAAGGAAAACCTCAAACAAGCCATATTACAGACCAGCAATCAGATTCACATTGCATAACTTATGGACCACCATATAGTAAACAGACAATAGACATATTGATGAAAGGCACAAAAATTGAACTATAAAAACATGAAATATGAGAATTTATCACAGAATCAATCTAGAAAGATTAATAGACAAAGTTAAGCAGAGTACCAAGAGAAAGTTGCAGAATCAGAGTAGAAAACGGGAAGTAAGAAGTTTCCATTATCAAAGGCAACTGGAAGGTGCCATATTACAAAAACAAAAGCTTGGGAGCTTTTGAAGCAAAAACAAAAGCTAGTAAGCTTTTGGAGTGGAAACTAAGTTAGACTATGCAAGAACCATAGAGCTTTACAATTGTACTCAACGAGGTTTCATTTCTTGAAATGTCTTAATAATAGCATCATTAGAAATATTATCAAATAAATCTTTTTCTAGATAAGGCACCAAACAACCGCTAAAAAAATCATCACTCATTTGACTCCGCAAGTCATTCTCTTGATAAACTTCATTGCCGAAAAAACTCTTTCAACGGATGCAGTGGCAACTGGCAGAAGCAAAGCAAGTTTCACTAAGCGGAATACAAGAGGATAATTTGAATGCTTCTTTGTATGAACTAATCTTTTCGAAAGATCACAAAGTTGATTCTCAAGAGCACTCATATTGAACTCATCAAAGTCATCAAGATATAACGCAACCATTTTCATTATCTTTCTGATGTCGAAACTTGAAAAAGAGTCAATTGGATTCAAACAAGCAATTCCACGAAGCAAATTAGTCGTCGCTTCGCCAAAACGATCTTTAAGCTTTTGAAGTTGCCAATCAATAATATTGCAAAACACTTCAACACGATAATGATGTAAGACTGTATTGTCACCAAGTCTTCGTCGTGATCTTAAAGAGCTAACATATGGATCCTTAAAGTTAGGTACCAAAATTTCATGCTTGATACAAAATAAAGATACCTTAGCAATGAGAGAATCCCATTCATCATCCCTATAAGCTTGCAACCTTTTTTTTGCTACTTCAAGAAGTATCATGGCATTTGCCAAATCTTGCTCCTTTTTTTGTAAGCATTTGTTAAGCTCATTTGTGATTGCTAAAACCTCACTCATCAAACGCAACATGAACGCAACCTCATATGTTCGACAAGCGTCGAGATATCCCATTGCCTTGGCTCTTTCATCCATTAATCGTGCATCGTGAACAAGTGATTCAAGAACATTAACAATAGAGCCATACATAAGAATAAAATTGTTAAAAGATTTATAATGAGATCCCCAACGAGTATCACAAGCTCTTGAAAGACCAAGTTCTTGATTCAAGCCCCTACCGGTTATAAGCTCACCCATATCTAATGCCTCTTGAATTCTTTCTTTTTGAGAATCTCGAAATTCATCCATACGCTTAAAAGAAGATCCCAATACATTCAAAATATTTGAAACCAATACCACAAGTTTTCCCACTTCAATACATTTTTTAGAGACCGCAACAAGAGTTAGTTGAAGTTGGTGAGCAAAACAATGAATGGAATGAGCCGATCTACTTTCTTGCCTAATCAACATTTTAAGGCCATTGATCTCACCTTGCATATTGCTTGCCCCATCATAACATTGTCCACGTACATGTGATAGACTCAAGGAATGTTGAGCAAGTAAATTAACGATCGCCCTCTTTAAAGATAAAGCACTAGTATCTTGAACATGAACAATGTCAATAAGTCGCTCCATCACAAATCCTTTTCTATCAATATATCGTAAGACAATAGCCATTTGCTCCTTGCGTGACACATCAAAAGTCTCATCAACTAGTAAAGCAAAGTAGTCACCATTTAATTCATCAAGAATAGCTTTAATTGTTTCTATTTTACATGATGTCACAATATCTTTCTGAATCCCTGGAGAAGTCATTTGATCATTTTGAGGAGCATGTTCCAGTACATAGTCACAAATATTATCACACTTTTTCCCATACCATGAGAGAATATGAAGAAAATTACCCCTACTAAGTGATGATTTAGATTCATCGTGACCTCGAAATGCAAATCCTTGAGTTACAAGAAGCCTTACTACATCAACTGAAGCACTTAAGCGAACCCAATATGCATGTTTAAATTGATTAAATTGTCTCCCAAGTGCAAATTCAACAGACTGTTGTTGTCACATTAAATCTTGACATTTCTTTTTTGATTGATTATGTACGTTGTTCTGTAGACCAATATGTCCCCCAAGACTACTCTTTTTGTGCCAACTCTTAAACCCAGTAGTTGAAAATACTTCACCTCCACCTTGATGAATGCTATGGCCTTTAAATAGATAACAATACAAACAATAGACTGCGTCTTTACTAACACTATACTCCAACCAATCATGATATACATCATCAAACCATTCGGAATTAAAACGACGCATTGATCCAGAAATATTCGTTTGAGGATACTCACGCTGAAGCAATCGAGGTTGACAAGGGCCATTCTGAAGGTATGCTCTTCTAATAACATCACGATGATTTGGGTGATAGTCCAAAATTGGGGTTCTTTCACCCGGATCATAGTTTAAAGTACTCAAATCAAATTCTTGAGAAGAATGTAACGCTACTTCTGAACAGTTGACATTTGCTTCTTGGTTAAGTTGACTAGGAGACGCTAAACTTGATTTTGGTACTTTGGTAAAATACTTTTTCAGTGAATGTTGAGACTGAATCGTAAAAGTAAGAATTTTGTTAGAACATAAAAGAATTAAAGAGTTCTATAGACTAGTTACCAGCAAATTGAAGCAATCTATCTAATCTTCATAGCAAATATATAGAATTCTGAAAAAAAAAATATCTCTGCTATTCTGATATATTAATTGCTTGTCCTATTAGGATTTAGGAACATGCTAAATTTATAGAAGAAATTATCTTTGTAGACCATTTGTATATCATTCTGCAAAAATGATTTTGTGTTTGAATAATGCCTATTCTCCTGAGAAAAAATAGAAAAAGAAGGGAACTAAGAACTTACTGAGGAAGCCATGAATGGAGACTGGAGAGAAACAACGAGCGCAACAACTTCAGTGACAATCAAGTATCAATAGAGCAAAAAAAAAAAAAAAATGTAAGAGGCAGAAATGAATAGTGAGGTCGTGGGAAATGTGAAAGAGTGAAAGAGCAGGAACTATGCAATAGGGTATTTTTATTATTTGACTTTTAGATTAGGGATTTTATTCAAATCCCAATTAGATCTGCCCAGTTATTAAACGTGGTCGTTTTGTTTGTTTTAAAAAATATTGAAAACGCCTGAAGGAAAAATATTGAGAATATGTTGCAAGCGGGGTTCGAACCCGCGTCCCATGCGCGAAACTGAACCCCCTTCGCCGCTCAACCAAGTATTTGGATTGTAATAAGGGGGTTCATTATTACATATATACACATAAAATAAAATTTTGACGCTATATAAACAGTGTAATTGTATCAGGCATGAAATTTTGGTACCTAACTTTAAGGATCCATATGTTAACTCTTTAAGATCACGACGAAGACTTGGTGACAATACAGTCTTACATCATTATCGTGTTGAAGTGTTTTGCAATATTATTTATTGGAAACTTCAAGAGCTTAAAGATCGTTTTGGCGAAGCGACGACTAATTTGCTTCGTGGAATTGCTTGTTTGAATCCAATTGACTCTTTTTCAAGTTTCGACATCAGAAAGATAATGAAAATGGCTGCGTTATATCCTGATGACTTTGATGAGTTCAATATGAGTGCTCTTGAGAATCAACTTTGTGATCTTTCGAAAAGATTAGTTCATACAAAGAAGCATTCAAATTATCCTCTTGTATTCCGCTTAGTGAAACTTGCTTTGCTTCTGCCAGTTGCCACTGCATCCGTTGAAAGAGCTTTTTCGGCAATGAAGTTTATCAAGAATGACTTGCGGAGTCAAATGAGTGATGATTTTTTTAGCGGTTGTTTGGTGCCTTATCTAGAAAAAGATTTATTTGATAATATTTCTAATGATGTTATTATTAAGACATTTCAAGAAATGAAACCTCGTAGAGTACAATTGTAAAGCTCTATGGTTCTTGCATAGTCTAACTTAGTTTCCACTCCAAAAGCTTACTAGCTCCATGGTTCTTGCATAGTCTAACTTAGTTTCCACTCCAAAAGCTTACTAGCTTTTGTTTTTGCTTCAAAAGCTCCCAAGCTTTTGCTTTTGTAATATGGCACCTTCCAGTTGCCTTTGATAATGGAAACTTCTTACTTCCAGTTTTCTCCTCTGATTCTGCAACTTTCTCTTGGTACTCTGCTTAACTTTGTCTATTAATCTTTCTAGATTGATTCTGTGATAAATTCTCATATTTCATGTTTTTTTGGTTCAATTTTTGTGCCTTTCATCAATATGTCTGTTGTCTGTTTACTATATGGTGGTCCATAAGTTATGCAATGTGAATCTGATTGCTGGTCTGTAATATGGCTTGTTTGAGGTTTTCCTTTATGTATTTACTTGCTACAGAGACCTGTTCGTGTGAGTTGGACTTTGATCCTTTGACAAGAGGTCAGTTGTTTCTCTTTTTATTTACTATTCTTAAATTTTAAACATGTTAATGATCCTGTGAGTGTTGTGAAAATATTGTTAGTTTCGTTTCATGTAGCACACAAATAGACAATCCAGTATTCCAAAGGTGACGCTTGTAGTTTATGTTAGGCATGACAACATTATGACAATTAAGTAGCATGCTTTGCGAGCTGAATGGTATTGTGATATTTACTGTCTGTTTACAGAGGCGGAGCCAAGTGGTGGCCAGGGTGTTCACCCAAACCCCCTTCGGCGAAAAATTACCATGTATACACAAGATTAAAATTATTTTTTATGTATAAATTGTAGATGTTGAACTCCCTTGGTTTCTACGTTTCTTACTCTTTTATATTTTTGAATCCCCTTAGTGAAAATCCTGGCTCCGCCACTGGTTACATACTATGCAGATTGCACATGTTTCTGGCTCATTAGCTGCTCCTGGATCTGGACGCTTGCCGAGATCTATATCCATTACAGGAATATAATGCATTCTCATTTTTAGGTACTGTGATATTTGTATCAATTTATACACTGATAATGCCTCTTGCATCAAGTTACGAATCCATGTTTGAGAGTATAAAGGATGAACTGGTACATTCGGGACATATCGTGTATTCCTATGATTATGTGGCAGTTCTTCAAGGTTTTGATTCGGGGAAACTTGTAAAAAATCATGACTTTGAGAATGATTATTCAGGTTGTTGTGTTGAACTTGATTAGGACTTGACATGTTTTATTGGATTAATGATTGATTGAAGTTTTTCGGTTTCAACGTGGTATATATTAGTAGTGAAAAGGAACTTTTTTCATACAAAAGACGGATTCGAATTTGGGTACTATGTTTACGTATTTAAGCTTTTTTTGGAATTGAAGAGTATTTCCAATTTGACAAGGATTCGAATTTGGGTTTTTATGGGACTTCTAGAGAGCCAAATTTGGAAAAGTTACTTACCTTGTACTTATTATTCAGTTTTTGGCCCTTAAAGGAGGCGGAATTACAAGTAAGAGCTCAAACTTGGAAGTAATCCAATAAATTGACATACATTTAGACAAATTATTTGCCATGTAGAAAGGTCGTTAATTATATTAAATTTACGCAGCTATACCTAAATTCCTAATCAAGCCAACCTGGGAAAATATTTAATTTGGTTAGTAGATATCCTCAGGTAACTAAACTGACTCGAAATGGGATAGGGAAAGGAAGGCTAAGAAATCCCATTACGCTTAGGATTAGGATTTAACACACTAACACACATATATATAGTACCTATATGCAGTCAAAAGTATCAAAAATTATTCACATAACCTTTCTCTTCACGTTAAAGCTTCATATATATACTCCCCTCCTAGATATTTGCTATTCATTCAAAGGTTTTGAATCAATGGAAGTGTGTAGTTTCAACAAAAGGGTTCAACAGTTGGTGATGAACATGATTAATCCAAAGATAGGACTCAAGTTACAAAGGGCATGCAAGAAACCAACTTTTTTTGTGTACGTAGGCAAAGAAAAGGAGGAATTGAAGAAATTTGAGGTCCCAAAAGTCTACTTGTCTTCTCAATGTTTCGACGAGTATTTCTTCGACGTATTCCAAAAAGACATCCAAATAATAGATAAGAAAAAAGATTTGGTATTGTATGTGCCTACTTGCTCTGCTGATTATTTCAAAAGAATTCTTTAATTCATCAAGATTCAACTAGACCGTAATTTTTTTCCCTTCTTTTTATGACTGTATTTTCTTTTTTCTCTTTTGGAGATTATCATGATGTAATAAAATTACCACTTCAGAGTAAGGCTTTGTTTCTGTCATATAGTTTCAATTTTCTTTTATTTCAAGATTAATCTAAACGCTACTTTACGTCAAGGTTTCAGTCCTTTTTTTTCTTCAAAGTTCTTTTTTGTGTGCTCAATCATATGAAACATGAAATTCAATCTACAATAGGTAAAACGATAAAAAATTAAATTTGAGTGCTAGTTTTAAAAATGAATGCAAGAGAAACCCAATTAACAAAAGAAAAAAAAAAAAGAAAAAAAAAAAAGATAAGAACAGAGAAAGAGCAAATTAAGGCAATGGACAGAATGGATTGGAACCGTATGTTGCCATTCCCCTGATCTATTCCCTTCTTTTCTTCAAGGGAAAAGACCTTGCTAATCCATTAAACATCGAAGAATAATGCCCCCACAAATACCCGTGCTTTAACAATCTAAAAAACATTGTATTCAGAGGCGGAGTCAGCATTCAAAACTTGTGTGTTCGGAATTCTAATTCGTTTAAGTTACTGAGTTCTAAATTAACAATTTATACATATTAAATGAATTTTTCAAGACAAATACAGTGTTTAGACCAAATTTACTAGGTTCGGCCCAACCCCGAGTAATATGCTAGCTCCACCCTAATTGTATTTAAACTAAAACGCAAGAAAATACAATAGATAACAACCATCCAAACAAGCTATTAGAAGATTACGTTGGTTATACATCCTTTAAAGAGGAAGAAGAGAAGACAACAGAGTTTGGTTTTTGTGTACAGTTTTGTTACAAAAGTGGAAATTTCCTTTTAAGTGTCCCACATCGATAAAACCAAATTGTCACTTTGGACTTCCCTCTATTTAAGTTAAAACTAATACCAATAATTTTCTATCTCGTCCTGTTGGGGGTGCTGAGGTGATTCGCTTATGATCGTATAGAGACCGGCGGATCGTGCCAACACCAACGCAACGAACACACTTTATTAAGGCGAGTAAGCCCGCTCTACTTTGGTGGGCTTGCCCGCCAATTTTTGGAAGCCCACAATTCTTTTTGTGGGCCCACAGACCAATTCTTAGATCATAAATTATGAATAATCTCTTGTGGACTTCAATTATTGCCAATTCACTGTGTATTAATTTCGGTTGTGTTGGGCCAAGAAAAGTACTATTGGGCCTCCGTTGCTGCCTCTTGAACTTCGCTTTTTGGATCAAAATCATCTTAGTAATTTTTTCTTTTTCGATAAGTATGAATGGTTACATTTATATATTTCGGCGATAAATTGTGAATTATTACCATAAATCAACAAAGTAATACGAGTATCCAGAACCTCAGCCACCTGCTAGGAAGAGTGCCCCAATTACTATACCTAAATAAAATAGCCAGAACAACTCTTAGCTAATTACAAAGTTTGTGTATCGACATCTCCTAGGCTTTTCTAGAGTTCCTAAGTCACTCTATTCTTTCTTTAATTTCCTTTTGTATCTGAGCTACTACTAAATCAGTATTTACACTTTTTTCTGAACATCTTCCGGTTCCTGAGCTGTCATGTGTAGCATATAATATCTCCCCATAGGCTTGCTACAACTTCCTTCTCTTATTCCGCTGCAACACATGTACTGCCTTTGCCTTCTAAATCTGTACTCCTCTCCAACTGATCAAAGCATTCCTAACATTTGTTATCCACCTGCAATCAACATACAGATGGTAGTGTGGCTCATTAAGCTGGTCATCACAGAGACAACATTAACTCACATCAACTGGAATATTCAATCTATGCAGCCTTTCTTTTGTTAGTAGCCTGTTCTGATATACCAGTCACACTCTCAGTATCACCTTTGCCTAGGCAACATTATAGAATTTCTGTTGAATAGTTTGTACTTGTAAAGGGAACTTTCCCATATCGATGGAAATGAAAAGGTTTAAGTTTTTTTATGATTTATGTGTACTTAAATGAGAGAGCTGAACCAAGTGTGCTTGTGTATAAAATAAATAAATATATATTATACATTTAAATCTAATTTACTTGGACTTGGGGCTTGGGCATGGACCCGGTCAGACCCTTAAATAAAAGACTATTTTTAATTTTCATAATTATTTTACGGGTTTAGTTAAATATTTTGCAGTAACATTTTTTGGTTTTGAGGAATCTTGTCTGTATCTCCTAAAAAAATATACGGGGAATATTTATCTAAGAATAATGATTTATTCACGCCTCAAAGTTTTATGTTCTCTTCTTTTACTAACAATTCCAAATTAGATCAGCTTCCTTCATCTTGGTCAGGACACCCAACATAGCTGCATAACTACACTGATCTGAGTACTCTCCTTTAGGTGCCAGTTAGTATTGTCCTCTATAGTACCAGTTCATCATCAAATTGTCCTCTATAGTACCAGTTCATCATCAAGACTTTGAGAGAAGTCAAAAATAGAAATGCTCAAATCAATCGAATTCTTATCTCTTCGATTCACAGTACATTGACCACAAAAGTCAAAAGTGAAGTGCTGTTCATGAGGTAAAATTTGTTAGACTTGAAATTTTATTCATAAAAAAGAGAAATAAAAAATTCAAGACCACACACTTTCAAAGTCATAAATCACCCCTTCAGTTGTCTAGTTGAATTGCCACATGGCTTTCATGAATTGCGGTTTAGGCCCAAAACTCAAACATATAATAGCACTTCTGCGAACCCAATCCACTAATAAGGAAAGACAAGTTGGGAAAGTCACATAAATACAAGATTTTAAAAAAGGAATTTTTAAAAGTTACAACTACTTTCAAAAAATTACATTAATACAATTTATTCTGATCTTATAACTTTTCATTATATTATATATAATCTTTCATATCCCTAAAATATCTCTCCTAATTAAATACACAATAATATCTCTCCTAATTAAATACACAATAAAATGTTATTCTCTCACCTAAAAACTTTCCTTATCAATCAAAAGGTGCTCTAATTTTCAATTTCATGTTCTTTCCCTTCCATATTCATTTCTCAAGCTCCTAGAAATACAAATTTTCAAGCTTTGCTTTTATATACATATTCAAAGTCTTCTGATCTGCACTATTTGTAGTTTTTTACTTAAGCTTTCTATTTTTTTTTTTAATTTCTAAGCATGTGTTACCACTTTTTCACACTAATTTAGTTTCTAAGGGCAAATACTAAAAATGTATATGGTATATTCAAATTGCTAAGTCTAATTGAAAAGATGGTAAGAAAATATTTGTAGGTATAATAGTAAGAATCAGTATATTTAAGTCTTATATTATATATAGTATACAATATAATATAATAATACAATGTATATTATATATTTCAATTGGTAAGTGTAATTGAAAAGATGAGAATCAGTATATTTAAGTTTTATATTATATATAGTATATAATATAATAATACCATGTATACAGTATATTCAAATTGGTAAGTGTAATTGAAAAGATGATAATAAAATATTTGTGGACATAATAGTAGGAATTAATATATTTAAGTTTGTATATAATATAGAGTATATGACATAATAATACCTTATGTACAATATACAGTCAAACCTCTCTATAATGGCAACGTTTGTCCGAGAATTTCATGGCTGCTATAGTGAGGTGTTGTTATGTATGTATACTGACATTTCATGTTCAAATCTCATTTAGCTGTTATAAACAAAAATACGCAAAAAAAATTATTTTTCTGTATCCTTTATGTTATAAATGAAAAGAAAATCTTGTTAATTTTAAAATCTTAATTGATTTTCATATTTCATTTATATAAAATTAAAAAGACTAATAAATTACTCATAAATTCATAACTAGTTGTACCATACCGATAAAAGATTATAATCTAAGGAACACATGCATTTGAAATTAATTAAAAGTTTTAATATTTAAAGTTTGATGTAAGAATTCTACAATTGTAGGTTGTTTCGTAATTTTCGGTCTCTTTGTGATAATATAATGCTTGAACAGACTTAGATTTTTGTCCAAACTTTCAGCAAAAGGGAATTCAATAGCTTTCCATTGAAGGTTTTCTAAGAGCTTCTTATTTATCAAGCAATAATAGTACTAAAATATATCCAAATAGCCAAATTGAGATTTTTCTGAAAGCAGAAACAAAAATATACATATAGTGTTGGCTTTTGTCTAAGAGCTTAACCATTGACTCTTCTATCTCACCCCCAAGTATCAGTAGGTTGAGGCTTTTCATCAACACTTTCATTGTCACCTTCTGCATCCGTATCTCTTGTTCTTTCACTCCAATGACTTGTGCAATAATCTCTTCATCACTGTAAGTTTCAAGGATTGGAAGTGTTGCGTCAAACTCCATATAAGTGGTAGCATCCTTTGCTTGATTGGTTTTATGAGATGGGATTTGGGCTATAATTTTTTTCTTTTAGATATTCATACTTGAAATTTACTATGTGCATGAAATTAATGATGATCACCATAAATATTTTAATATCTCGTATACATAATACATTCTTATAAAATATTATGACATAACATTTGAGTATGGCTGTTATAGAGAGATAATTTTGCAAAGAGTGTACCGCTATAATGAATGCCACTGTTGTTATAGCACTACCAAAAAAGCACGTTTTAGCCACGGTTAATAACGTGGCTAAATGGTACCAAAACCGTGGCTAATTAGGGTTAGCAACGAAAAATTAGCCACAGTCGCCGCCGTGCCCATCAGGGGCGTCGCGAGTAATTTAGCCACGGTTTTATCCTCCGTGGTAACATTTTGTTAGCCACGGTTATATGTACATTTAGCCACGGTCACTCCATGGGTAATTTGACCCCAAAATTCATTCATCATATAAAATTAGCCACGGTTTAGACGTGGCAAATATATTCAATTTTTTAATCAAAAAATTTACCCACGGTTAAACCGTGGCAATAATATACAGTTATTTTTTTAAAAAATTACCCACGGTTCAACCGTGGCAAAATATATATTAAAAAAAAAAAAATTACAATTTTTTCGTCATTTTCCTGGTATCAATACATAATCAATAAGCATTCATGAGTACACTGACCATATACACAAACCAGTGCTATAATGATCAAAGTTTTAATATCAAGGCATAAAAGAAAATCAAGAAAGTATCTAGCCAATCCACTGGCAGCAGCAGTCGTAAACTTTTGTATCATCCAAGAGTAGATGTAATCCTGCATCTATTTTCTGCATTTTTTGGCAAAAATAAAAGGCACATGAACATTAGCAGCGGATTCAACTATAAGTTCACAAGTTCATCAGACTCGGACCCTATATCACTATAAATGTATGTGCGGAACAAAAACAAGGGTAGAGTTAAATATACATTTCAAAACTACTCTCTCAAATCAGTACTTACAACGTTTAAATTCTATGAACAGAAAGAAATGACCAAGTCTACAAGCATAACCAAGTCAAGAATACATATTCATCAAATAATTTACAGGAAGAATAAAAGAAATGCAACAACCAAGAAAGAGAAAAGAAATGCAACAGCCAAGAAAGAGAAATACAGTGCTACAACAAATTCTACATTCTTTGATTTCAGAATCTGCACATGTCGAAGATCATATTTACAACTGGTTTACTTGAAATCTTGAATTGGCATACGTATAAATTTGATATCATACCAAACTACTGGAAAGAATCATGGAACTGGTATGCTGATGCAAATGTCAAATGTGACGAAAGAAGAAAAGAATAAACTTCTCGATGAAAGGTCTTTTATGACTTAAATTATGCTAGTTAGTTTTTTTCACTCCTTTAATAACCCGATGTTGTTCAGGTTGGGATGGATAAATCAACTATCTTATTGTTTGATAAATAAAAGGGTTATCAAGACAAATAGAGCCAGATCCATTTCATGTGAGAAGTCACTAGATGATAAAACAAATATTTCAGTACTACTGCCTTGATCAATCAAAGATTCAAAGTCCAGCAGTCAACAATATTCCAATATGCTAACACAAAAAGTTGATCTTTCATTTATTAGTTCAACATCGTCTGATCTCTGTTTGGACCAAAAATATGGTGCATTTACAAAAAATGCAGCCTATGTGTGTTAAAATTCCATAAAAATTAAAGTGACGGACATTAACCAAGTCTATTCAAATCATAGAATGAAATCAGATCTCATGCGTGAGGACTTGATAGATGGTACTAAAAGATTAAGGTGTTTCTAAATGTTCCTTCTCTCCAAGAATATAACTGTTAAGAAAGGAAACTGGAGCTTGTCAGTAAGTGTTAGAATTATGCTTTTGGGCTGCAGTAACATTATTCTACTACTTTAGTTTTTTGAATAAATCCTAGTTAATAGTCTCTTAGCCAGCTATTCCTATTTTTGTAGTAATTAGTTAGTTGCAGATCTGATTCTCTAGGATTACGATCATTTTTTTTACTGTTTTTTATTACTGCAAGTACTATAATATATATCGCAACAAATCTAAACAAAACAGTCCCCGTTGATTGCATAGCCAAAATATTTCTCGTCACTTCATTTTTGATATATTAGCTCTCTGGCAAGTAATGGTTATGAATTAGTTGAGACTTAAAGTGACCAGTCTTCCTCCTGCATTCATACAATCTCAAGCAACAAGCCCAAACAAAACCGCGAGATAACTTATGAGGCATTTCAATTTCATACCGATATGAAATCTCAACTATATCTACGAAACATTCAATGCATATATTTTGCTGGAACAAATAAAAGGAAAAGAATTCTAACAAGCAAGTGATTCTAGAGCTACTTCATGGAAACAAAAGACCTTGCATAGTGAAAGCAGTACCTGTTTGTATTGGTGCTCGGTCAATCCAAAAATTGAGTTCCTAATGCTGCAAATAGACAAAAACAACACTTTCAGAAGTAATTTTAACTGGATTATCACTTGAAAAGGCATGGACAAAAGGTGATTTTTAGAGAATTATAACAAGCAAATGTATGAAAGATTTGAGGGCAAGAAAATGAACTTAGCAAGCATGCAGGAAAATCCTTCCTACAGACTCTTCCAAAAATCATACAATGTACTCCCTCTGTCCCACTTTATGAGAAGATGTTTGGCCCTTTGTTATTTCTGTAAGTTTTTTTCTTTTTTTTTTTCTCTTTGGTTATAAACCATCAAACACATACCACATTTGCTTTACGATAGAAAAGATAGATTAAGAATACAAACCTATATCCGTCCCTTTGTCGTTGCAATATGAAGTGCTCCATAACAGTAGTATTAAACTGCTCTAAACATTGCTGCACCATCTCTGCGCTGCTGTTGCTGCTGTGCCTGCTGTTGTTGCTGCTGTGTCTGCTGCTGTTGCTGTTGCGCCTGCTGCTGTTGCTGCTGCGCCAGTTGATGTTGCTGCTGCTGTTGCTGCCTCTGCAGTAAAATCTGCAGGAAGACCAAACTTATAAGTTACTTATAGTCACTGAAAAGAGGGAGAATGCAACACTATAACTACAACTAAAATTAACTGAAACAAGCCAAATATAACAATTCCATAACAGGGGTACTAAACTAGTCCAAAATTCCTTCACCATCTCCATCATCACCATCTCCATCACCGCCACTTTCATAATCATCATGAGTTGGTTCATCTTGTTCTTGTTCAGAGCGATCATCCCGCACTAATTGTAGGTCTTCGATATTCTCCAAATGTTGCTCACGAAAAGGTATGTCCTTCATTGATGGCTCCTCTAAATCCACATAATTCACATCTCCCATATCATATACGTCTCTAGGCTTCATATGACAAACAAAACACCAATCTTCATCAACTGGATCATCAATATAGTACACCATTCTAGCATCAGTTGCAAGTATAAAAGGTTCATCTGTTTCTTTTGCACCAGTGTGTATCAAACGTGAAAAGTTTACACTTGTTATCCCAAATTGATCTATCTTAATTCCCTTGTTAAGTGTAGTGTCTACCCAAATACATTTGAATAACACAACCTTTAACTTACCGTAATAATTTAACTCTATGATGTCAACCAATTTGCCATAGTACATATCATCACTTGACTGTTCAATAGATTCTCTACCACTTGAAAATCTCTTGGTAACAACAGATATAACAATACCACTATTTTGTGTTGTCAATCCCTGCTCCTTCCTCATAGTACGAAACTTAAATCCATGAACGTTATACTCCTTGAATCTCCTCACAACATTATTTGGTCCATTTGCAAGCCATTCAATTTCGGGTGTAATATCCGCACCATCATTTCTTGCAACCTATTATTGTTAAATGTTAGGACAATTATATATATACACTTTATGAGCTTTTGAATTTAAAAGAGAACGAAATATTTTCAATCTTACATATTCCTTAAACCACTCGTGAAAATGTTTGTGCACATGTTCTTCCACAGTTTTTGATTGGTTTCTTCTGCCACGAAGCATCCTAGCGACCTCAGTCCTAAACTTCCTGTAACACCTCGTAACTTCGGACGTAAGTTTGACTCATAAGATGATAATATAATGGAACCAATATGAGGGTTATAGGAAGTGTTATGAAAACCAATTAAGTCATAAGAAATGTCTTTAGGCAAAGCAAAGTTGAAAACCACTCTACGGGGCATGTTTGCAAGTGAGTTTATAGAAGGTCTTACTTACAACGACCATAACCCCTTTATTAATTGAGAATTTGGGAAAACTTCCTTGATGAAAGTTGTAGCCCTTTGAAATAGCTTTCCAACGGTATATTATGGGTCTTGAACGGAGCTATACACAAAAGGTTATGGCCATTTTACGACAGACTGTTCGACAGAATATCACCCTCTGTCACAAGATGCGACTCAGGATGCGACTCGCAAACACTACATGCGACGCCGCAGCCCCGTCGCAAGTTGTGCCAGAGAGATTTTGTCCAGACTTTTCTGGACTACTTTAAATAAGACCCAACTCGTCCAAAATCATATTTTCATCATTCTTGGTCAAGAAAACCTCTAAAATACTCTCTAACATTCATCCACAAGAAAATTCAAGGGAAATCCATGATCAATAACACCAAATCCATGAACCCAAATGTATGAAACCTAGCCAAAGTTCATCTAATTCAAGAAAACCCAAGGGAAGTGAAGTAGGGTTTTGGTGCTAAAGGAGTAACTCCACTCAAGACTTGTTCAACCACTATCTAAGGTAAGTTTCATGACTTTCTCATGATGATTAAAGTGTTGATGTATTCTTGGGAGAATAATAATTGGGTTTGATGAAGGGAATTATATGAACTATGCTAGAGTTGTTGGATTGTTGACTTGGGATTTGTTGTATTCATATGAGTGATGAAGAATGATGTTAATTACATCTAATTGAGATTGTAGAATCATCTAGAAGTAATAGAATGGGATTGGGTGAAGAAAACACCATTAATGAAGGTTGTGGAGCTGCATGCCCACCAAGTGTTTGATAAAATGCTTAGATGACCAAAGCATGAATATTATTGCTAATATAGAATCCCTTTGACTTGTATTGATATAGATCAAAGTTGAGAGGGTTGACGAACATTGTATTACGCACAAAGGCTGGAATTGAGGTATGTGAGGCTAACTATCTACGTTAGGGAATGTTCATGATTCTCCCTACGCCTCATTCTTCATACTTGTTAGAAATTTGACTCAGAATATAGTTAGCTCTAGTTTCATGAAATGATATAGAACTGTTATCTTCTAGGGTTGCAGTTACAGAATTCGTTCATGGTTGTCACTTTAAACATCATGAACCCAGCACGTAATTCTTATAGACTTATGCATTATTATCACATGAGTCTCAGTCAGTGTATAACCAGTTAACTGCAAGAGTCCCAGAATCAGAAACAGTTATCATGCTATCAGCTATAGCCAGTCTCAGTTTTGTAAAATATCAATGTTGAACACCTGTATCTGTACTTTTGGGCCCTAGGCCACAGTTTATGCATACGTATTGCTTGGGCCAGAGGCCACAGTTTTGTGCACATTATTTGGGCCCTAGGTCACAGTTATATATATATATATATATATATATATATATATATATATACAGTTTTACAGGTGATTCTTCATCCAGAACAGGGAGTACATCAGCTTCTTGCTTTCCTGTGTAGTTCAGTTTCAGTTTTCAGTTTCAGTTCCAGTATTTTATTGCTTCAGTTGCTTTACATACCAGTACAATTCAAATGTACTCATGTCACTTTTTATTGCTTAGAGGCCTGCATCTCGCGATGCAGGTAACGATACACAGGTTGACGACTCAGCTAATTAGGAGTGCACATATCAGCTACTGGTGAGCCCCACATTCCTTCGGGGCATTGTCAGCTATCCGGTTATTTCAGTTTATAGACAGATCTATCATTCAGTACTCTTAGAGGCTTCATAGACACAGTTCAGACAGTCAGATATTTATTATGTTAGCCTTGTTGGCAGTTGTTCAATCGTTTTGGTTTAGCCATGTTGGTTACTGTTAGATATATTTCAGATTGTCTAAGTATTTCCGCATTATGATTTCAGTCAGACCTTTAGTATATCAGCATGTGTTTAGTTATTCCACATTTAGTTATGTTTTGATATCACATGTTGATTCAGTCAGCCAGTTGGTTCGCTCGGTCACATGCAGTCAGGCACCGGGTGCCGTGTTACGTCCAGGCCTAGGTTCGGGGCGTGACACTTCCTGCAGTAGTAGTAACTCATAAAGTAAGGTATAAAAATACATTACAAAAGAAAATGAACAATATAAAAGACCATGTAACCTACTCTCGAAATGCATCAACTATTTCACAATTGGTTAAAACATATCGGTGAGCTTGTATGATTTCCAAGGGAGGTATCGGTAGAGTCTTAATAGCCCCAACAGGCTTGCCTGATGCAGGAAACAAGTTTGACAAGATAGTAGATTCACTACTAGCACTGATCTCATTTTCATCATCATTACGCCTTGGTCGATTAAACCTTGTCTCTATGTCGCCAACCTCCAAATATCTTGAACAAAAAGTGAGACATTCCTCCAAAATATACCCTTCAGCTATACAGCCTTCTGCTGCGGAATTGTTACGAACATAAGACTTCAAATGGCCGAGTTCCCTAGCAATATATTAAAACGAATCGTAAGATTAGAAACAATTTAAAAATATAGCAACTTACTCAGCAAAGAATATACCTTTCAACAGGATACATATAATGACCTTGTACAGGACCAACAAGAATTGCTTCCTCTCCAAGATGAATGACCAAATGAACCATAATAGTGAAAAATGATGGAGGGAATATGACTTCCAGATTAGAATTAGTCAACCAAATTCTTTGTTGGAGCTTCTCGATATACTTTACATCTAGAACCTTGCTTGATACTTCTCTAAAGTAGTTACATAACTCAATCAACACTGAAGTAACTTCTTTAGGAAGAGATCTTTTAAAAGCAATTGGCAAAAGATGCTCCATCAGAATGTGGGAATCATGGCTCTTTAAATTAGAGATCTTGCGTTTCTTAAGATCAACACATCTAGAAATGTTTGATGCGTAGTTATCTGGAAAAACCACATTTTTTAAAACTTTTAGGAAGATATCTTTCTGCTCTTTCTTCATGGTAAATCATGATGGAGGAAACTTGGAAGAATTAGGATATGGATGAAGCTTTTCTTTAATTCCCATCGCTTGCAAGTCCTTACGAGCTTGCAAATTGTCTTTTGATCTTTTTTTGTCACCAAGTACGGTGAACAATATATTGTCACAAACATTCTTCTCTATGTGCATCATGTCAAGGCAATGACGAATAAGATTGTTCTTCCAATAAGGTAAATCCCAAAAAATACTCTTTTTCTTCCATTGATCCAGGCCAACCTCACTTGTAGAACAATCACGCGGTCTCTTCCGACTCTCCTCAATTTGCCTTAACATGGTTGAACCTGAGGGTGGGATAGGGGCAGGTCTATGCTCTTCAAAACCATTAAAGGACTGCTTATTGTACCTATACTTGTGATCATGTGGCAAATAACGACGATGTCCCATAAAGCAATTTTTCCTACCAAACTTTAGCCTTAGAGATTCCATGTTACAATTACATGATGGACAAGCAAGCGATGTATGTGTATTCCACCCAGACAAGTTGTCAAGACCTGGAAAATCACTTATGGTCCACATCAATGCAACACGCAATTGAAACATTTCTTTAGTTGAGGAATCATAAGTAGGTACACCGCTCCACAACTGTTTTAACTCAGCGACTAGAGGTTGCAAGTAAACGTCAATGCTATTTCCAGGCATTTTAGGACCAGGAATTATCATAGACATGACAAGAGAAGTTTGCTTCATAAAACACCATGGAGGATAGTTATAAATATACAACATCAGAGGCCAAATGCTAACATTGGAACTTAGATTTCCAAAAGGATTGAAATCGTCTGTAGCTAAAGCAAGTCGCACATTACGGGTCTCTGAAGTAAAATCTGGATAGAATGAATCAAAATGTTTCCACGCTTTGCCATCTCTAGGATGTCGTAATAACTCATCTGGGTTAGCCTTTGTAGCATGCCACTTCAAGAGTTCTGCAGTTTTTGAGCACATGTATAACCTTCTCAGCCTATGTATAAGTGGAAAGTACCGCAATACTTTCGCTGGCTTTGGTTTCTTTTTCTGTTGGTCATCAATCACAATATTTTCACCAACATCATTTTCATTTGAATTATATCTGGATGTATTGCACTTCTTGCATTTATTTCTCTTCTTATCCTCGGATGATCCCCAATATAACATGCAATGGTTCGGACATGCATCAATCTTATCATAGCCCAAACCTAACCTCTTAATCATCTTTTTTTACTCATAAAATGATGATGGTAGTTTCGCATGGGGAAAAGCATCCTTTAAAAGGTCAAGAATCATTGAAAATGTTTTATCAGTTGCACTACATAAGACCTTAATATGATAAAAATGAACCATGAATGACAATTTACTATATTTTGCACAACCATCATAAAGTTCTTGATTCCCATCCTCTAACAACTCCTTAATTTTGTCCCTCTCTTCTTGACCATTATCTTCAGCACCCCCAGGATGGTCATTATTTGGTAGATTTGATGGACCAGAATCTTGAAAGTCATTATCAAAGACACCAAAAGCATCATTCAACATATCATGCATCGGATATTGTCTAACCGGCTCATCTTGTACCGGGGATATTGATTCTACGATAGATTGAACATGCTTTTCCCCATGCATATACCAACATATGTACTTTTCTGGAAACCCCTTTTGAACGAGATGACCAAACACATCAGCACTATTGCACATAACTTTAAATCCACATGTAATGCAAGGACATACAATTTTTCCATCTACAGATGCATTCGAAAAGGCAAAGTTCAAAAATTGGACTACACCATCTGAGAATTCATTTGATCTAATTTGCTTCTTAATCCAACTCTTGTCAATCATTTTGGAATGAAGCTGTTTCAATTTAAATCAATTGAATGCAATCCGAATATGGAAAATTGAAGGGCATACCGTCCAGGTTTCGTGCACCTCCAGGAATACTGTCCCCTTCTTTCTTATCTAAAGGTTTGACTTCTCCCGTCAAGTGCTCAATAGTAGTTGTCGATCTAACTCAGGAAACTTCACAGTCCACTGGTACTGACTGATCAAAGCAACAGGAAGAATTAGAAGAGTATAGAAGCTCACCATAATAAGAGGGTTGAAGCACAAATGTACAAGTAAAAATCCAGTCCATAAAAATTCAAAAACAATTTAAAACCATCAAATGCTAGCTCAAAGACCAACTAAAAGACACAAACTTTATGAAACATTTTATGTTGTAATTGGGGAGAAAATAATGAGATGTTGGAGATGGAAGGATGGCGAGAAAAGATTGCGGAGGGGCTTTTGTTTTCTCCAACTCCGCGTTTAGGCAGTTGTTTCAGTTGGGATGTTGTGGAAAGTGACGTCGAAGTGTCTTTGTGGAGTTATAGTATTTGATGCGGATATAGGAATAATTGGATTTCACTTCACCAGCCAGTTAGTTACAATCTAGGAGTAGCAGTTTTAAAAGAAAAACAAAAAAAAGGGGGGGAATACTTAACAAGATTGATGTCAAAGTGTTCATAATAAAACAATTTGCTCATGTTACTATTTCCATATGTGGGAAACATTATTTGCAGCACCAGTCAATAAGGACATGCCTCCTCGAATTACTTTAATTCTTTTCTACACATTTCAAATTCATTTGTATTGTAGTACATGCATCCAGCATACGCATCCATCACTTTTGTACACCTCTGATGGAGATCCTTCAGCCTACACATAATAATAATGCACGTATTATATTTCTCAAAGTAGCACAAGCAACAAAAGATTACATGTGAAACCTTGCGCAGCTATTACTACTAAACAACACCAGGCTTACTTAGCGAAAAGAAGGGTAAATCTTGCTAGTCCCAGTACATTGACTAACAAAGGGTGTAAAGAGCTCAATGAGATATATATACACATACCTATATCATTATCAAAAACAACTCAGCTTAGCTTCTAGTAATTCAAGTAGCAGTACTCCTAAAACTACTTAGTTCATAGGGCAAGTATCATTCCTAAACTCTATCAACAACCAACTACTTTAAAAATGTGTTTGTAGTAATCAAATTAAAGGTAGAATTTTTTATACTTCAAAACCATTTTCTCTAATGTCAAAGTGTAACGCTCCTCCTGGAATGACTTTTTTGAATTTTTTTTTTAAAAGAATTTGTCTACAATGGCCACCCAATCTCCATTTTCTATAACTACTGGCACAATGATTGAATGCCTTGAATACCTTGCAAGTTATTATCCTTACGAACTTCCCCGGCGTGTTGAAGGAAATATTCACAAATCTGGTATTGCTGCTACACAAATGTCTAGCAAGATCGAGAACAAACGTTATCAGTCTACCTAAACAATATGCTCAAAACTTCGCCAACAAGGCAATCTCCCAGCAGAGAAAGAACGCGACGGCTATAATAGCAATGTATTTTTATAAGTCCAACAAATGTGTTCCAATTATACACAAGGATAAAAAGTAGCCCATATACCCCAAAATACCAGGGGAAAATATGAGCTACCATAACCGACCTGAATGTTGGAACTAAATGGAGCGAAATGAAAAGTAAGGATTCATATAGCCAACGTCAAGCTAATTGGGATTAAGGTATCATTGTCATTGTTATACCACAATATACTAACAGTAACAACAACAACAACAACATACCCAGTTTAATCTCACGGGTGGGTTCTGGGCAGGGGCGGCTCAAATTTCATGTATAATTTTATACTAAATAATAAAAGAAAAAAAGATAAAGGGAGGTTCTTAAACTGGTCAGCCATAGAGTCGCTTAAATTAGGCCTTCAAACAAAAAGGGTATCGTCATTTATGCATCAAATTCCATTAACAAATAGTAGCAATCACCAACTATTTATGTATTTAAAAAAATGCATAAATTCACACACAAGCATTCATGGCAACAAGAACCCATCTTTTATCATGCCCAGATTTACTTTCAAAACACAAAAATACCATGGACAAGTATTCAAAGAACCCCTCAAGAACGTATCAAATCTAAACCCCCATTAAAACAAATTTGAAATTTGGGTATGAAAAACAGATGATGATTAAAGAAATGAGAAAAAAACCTCTGTTTTGCTGTTGAAGAACGATTCTTGCAGCCATTACAGAGAAATTAAATCACCCAAACTCAAATGTCTTCTCAAAACTCTAAATCCCACAAAAATAATGATGAGTTAATCAACGAAATTTCGAGTACGAATCGATGGCCGAATATTGGGAGCAATCGATTTGGGAACGGTGAATTTTGGAGCTGGGTATCGTTAATTTTGGTGAAGTTTGGCTGTTGGGTTAATTTGGGTTTGTTAAAATAGAAAACATAAAAACCAAAAAAGTAAATAAATGGTGGGAAATGAAAAAGAAAAGGGAGGGAGTGAATTTTTTACCCGCCCCATTTTGCCCACAAAAAATTAGCCACAGTTTTATACATCGTAGATAACATTATAATTTTCAGTCTCTTTTGCCACGATTTTTGAAACCGTGGCTAAAAGACCGTGGCTAAAACGCGCGTTTTTGGTAGTGTAGGTAGAATGTTGTTATAGAGAAGTAAAATATAACATGAAAAATTGATTTCGGAGAAAATCAGGCCGTTATAGTGAAATGTTGTTATAATGAATGACAATTATAGAGAGGTTTGACTGTATATGTCGTACATAGTATTACAATATACCTTATAGAAGATGGAGTGTATGAGCAAATTCTACCATCGTTAATGGGGCTTGATGATAATAAAGAATTTCAGAAGCTATGGTCTCCAATCAATTCAACACTTCTATCAAAACCATAAGGACTGACAATGCATTTGAACTTGGTTCCTCCTCTGTCAATGCTGAATTCCTTTCTTCTGTTGGCATTTCCCACCAAACTTCCTGCCCACACACACCACAACAAAATGGGGTTGTGGAAAGAAAACACAAGCACCTCCTTGAAACTGCAAGAGCCTTACTTTTCCAATCCAAACTCCCCACAAAGTTCTGGGGGGAATGTGTTCTCCATGCTACCTACTTAATAAATAGATTTCCTTCACCTATTTTATCTGACAAAACACCTTATGAGATACTTCATGGCAATCCCCCTTCCTATTCCCATCTTAGATCATTTGGCTGCTTGGCTTATGCTACTGTTCCCACACCACTTAGACACAAACTGCAATCTAGAGTTATTCCTTGTCTAATGATGGGTTATGGGGTAGGAAAAAAGGGCTATAAACTCTACAACTTACTCAAACACACCATCATCTATTCCAGAGATGTATCCTTTCTTGAACATATCTTCCCTTCCACCTCTCCCTCTTCTGGCTATTTTCCTCCTCCTTCAACATCTTGCTATGACCATGATTTTCCTTCATCTTCTATTCCCAACCCCTCACCTTCTTCTTCTGCTCCTACTGCTCCTTCTCATTCAACATCCCAACTGAACATTCCCTCACCTCCACAGCCATTTATTCCATCTTCCACTACCTCTCAACCCACTAGACAGTCCTCTAGGGTTATCAGAAATACCCCTGCACATTTCAAGGACTATATCTGCTACTTTGTCCCTATTAACAAACCATATACACCCTCTGAGTCTTGTCCAGTTGAACCTATGTACTACCAACAGGATGTGTCCAACCCTGCTTGGCAGGCTGCCATGCTTAAGGAATTTCAGGCTTTAGAAGCCAATGACACTTGGGATATTGTGAACTTACCACCACACAAAAAGGCCATACCATGCAAATGGGTCTACAAGATTAAGCACAAATCAGATGGGAGCATTGAAAGATATAAAGCTCGGTTAGTCATTAGGGGTGATACTCAGAAAGCTGGAATTGACTATTCTGAGACCTTTTCTCCTGTTGTTAAATTTACCACCATCAAGTGTCTTCTGGCTCTTGCTGCAAAATTCTCTTGGACTATCTACCAAATGGATGTCAATAATGCCTTCTTGCATGGTGATCTCTCTGAAGAGGTTTATATGAAAATCCCTCCTGGCCTCACTGTGTCCCCTTCCTCTAATGCCTCTGGTCAGCTAGTATGCAGACTTAAGAAGTCCTTGTATGGATTAAAACAGGCCTCACGACAATGGTTTGCAAAGCTGTCCACTGCCCTTACCTCAAAGGGCTATGTTCCCAGTCTTAATGACTACTCTCTCTTCACTAAGAAATCTGGAGATTCTATTGTAATTCTTGTTGTTTATGTGGATGATATTCTATTAGTTGGTAATGACACCATTTAGATGGACTCTCTCAAATCATTTCTGGATGAGCAGTTCAAGATTAAGGACCTGGGCACTGTTCACTATTTTCTGGGACTTGAAGTCACCAAATGCCCCGAGGGCCTGTTTATTAACCAACACAAGTTCACCAGGGAACTACTTGATGAATATCATTGCTCCTCTGTTTCCCCTCTTCATTTGTCCACCAAACTCACCCCTACTTCTGGTGACCTCTTATCTGACCCTACGGCATATCGTAGATTGATTGGGAAACTTAATTTCTTACAACACACTAGACCTGATCTGTCCTTCTCCGTACAACATCTCAGCCAGTTCCTTAATGCTCCCAGATCTTCCCATTACTTGGCTGCCCTACATGTTCTTAAGTACTTGGCCAAAGACCCTGATAGAGACATTTTCCTTAATGCCTCCTCTGATCTTTCTCTCTCGGCCTACTCTGATTCTGACTGGGCTGCTTGCCCCATCTCTAGGAGGTCTGTCACTGGGTATTTCATTACACTAGGTGGTAGTCCTATCTCATGGAAGTCTAAGAAACAACCCACTGTCTCCTTGTCCTCTGCTGAAGCTGAATATCGAGCCTTAAGAATGACTGTGGCTGAAGTTGCTTGGCTAGTTCGTTTGTTCCATGACTTTGGCATCTCTATTACCTCTCCTGTTCCTGTTCACTGTGACAATCAGGCAGCCATCAGCATTGCCAGGAATCCAGTGGCTCATGAAAGGACTAAACATATTGAACTCGACTGTCACCTTGTACGGGAAAAACTTGTTGCTGGTCTCATTTCCCTGCATTACATCTCCACTCACTCTCAACTTGCTGATATATTGACTAAGTCCCTCACCGGTGTGTAACATCAAGCGATTTTGTCCAAGCTGGGTGTCTCTCCACCCTCCAGCTTGAAGGGGGGTGTTGAAGTCCAACAACATCAAAGACAGAGGCCCAACTCAGTACAAGGCCTGTTCATTTAATTTAATTTGTAGCCACATTTTTAAAGATGTATAAATAGGACTAGAATTGTATTTTGTACACATTTTGCAAATGTAATTCTCGGATCAGTTTATGAACGAAGATCCCTAATTCATTTCTCTCTCACTTCTAGGGTTTCCACCCTACAAATCTCTTCAGATTTCATCTTCATTTCATTTTTCTTCCGTAAATTAACAGGATTACCTAGAAATTGTTTACAACTTATGTAACTGTAAATGTATGTGATGCATAACTGGTAATACTCTTTTAATTTACTGTTCTCGTTCATCTGTAAGCATAAGTTGGCAGCACAGATAATAGATTATACGCCCGCCGTCCCATTTATGTGAAGATATTGGACACGGAATTTCAGAGGAAAAAAAATTGAAACCTGTAGTTTAAAAACACGCCTAAGAAATTTCTATGGTTCCAAATCATCTTTTTTTTTCCCATTCAGTGTCCCGTACCCGCATTGGGGCCCGACTGAATTCAAATTGCCGAGGAGTCTCACATTGGGGGGCAAGACACTCCCTACCTAGGGTGACTCCGTACCCAAGAGGTCTTGAACCTGAGACCTCTTGATTAAGGATGGAATAATACAAGTCATTATACCACAACCCTTGTTACAAATCATCTTATTAGGGGTAATGAGTCGTTTTAAATCAAATTGTTACTAAATATAAAAAGACGCCGTCTTTTAGGATTAAATAAAAAGAAAAGAGTGTTACATAAATTAAGAGGAAGTATATCATAATTTTCAAATTCTTTTAGTTTTAATTGCCTCAGTCCAAACAGTGATTTGCACCATATTATAATTTCAGTTTCATTACAAAATGGTATATGTGCTCCCTGTTCCTGCGTATGCTAACCCGTTAGTCAAAATGTTGTACAATCGGATAAAAACTTCTTTTTTTTTGCACGGATTGCCCTTCATTTGGGGTCGTCTTTAATTTTTGCCCTTTAAATTGGTGGTCTTTAAGTATTGCTCTTCGCCTAACACCCTAAGGTGGTGAGTTCGAACTCCAGCTCAGTTAAAAAAGAAAAAAAAAATCGCAAGCCAAAATTTCACCTGCCTGAGGCAGAATTTGCATGGGCAGAAATTCTGCCTGTGCCCATGCAAATTCTGCCAGAAGGGCAAATTTTAAAGACCACCATTTTGAGGGGTAAAAATTAAAGACCACCTCCAGCGAAGGGCAATCCTGCAAATTGCCCTAAAAACTTTAAACTGAATGAGTTTAATAAGGTTTTAAGTTTCTTGAAAAATGGAGTCGAAGTTTAATATCTACACTACTTTTCAGTTTTTTTCACACACAATATGGTCTATGTTGAAAGTGAATATGGTTTCAATTGAACTGAAACCCCAACAATCTAACTCTGCGTCCGAATACAAGTAAGAATACAAGTAAGACTATTCTTCAAAGTTACTAGTAGAAGATAGAATATGAATCATGGGCGGAGCCACCTTAGGCGAAGGGTGGTCAAGTGCACACCCTTTGCCGGAAAATTACGCGGTGTACATAGGTTAAATATTAGCGATTATGTGTATATATTTAATTTTGCACACCCTTAACACAAGTGAGAACAAAATTTGCACACCCTTCCCCAAGTTCCTTGCTCCGCCACTGATATGAATCCCCTGAAGCTGCTTCAAAGTTGAACAGACTCATATATCCAGTCACTTGTATATAATTTTATGTGTAAAGAGAAAGACAGTGACATATATAGGGTGTGTTTGGAAAGGAGGAAATTATTCTACAAAAACTGTTTTAATTAAAATTTGCCTAACTCAATCCTAATAGCTAACTCATGAGGGTAGAATTGCCCAAGTTCATATAAGAAGACCACTCATCCCTTAAACCACCGACGTGGTACTCTTCAACACCCCAACTCACGCCCAAGGCTAAACATCTGGTGTGTGGGCAATTTAATATTGGGAGCCCGACATCATGAAACAATCATTGGATGGGCTCTGCTTTGATACCATGCAATTCAAGAAAGGGCAACTTACATTAATAACTACCTTTTAGGAGCAATTAACCATCCATCACTACCTTTTTCATATTCACAATTCGTAGCTACATTAGGCTTTTCATTGTATTTGATGTATTTCAGTGTATTTAAATACACTGTTCAGTTGTATCCACTGTATACAAGACAACAAGCCAATACATATGAGATACAAGACATATGAGTCAAATACATATGAGATATAAGATAGATGAGTCAAATACACATAACAAAATACACTCAGATACAAGAAGAAGAAGAAGAAGCTAGCCAAATACATTCAGATACAAGACAAGAAGCCAAATACATATGAGATACAAGACATATGAGCCAAATGCACTCAAATACACTCAGATACAAGGAGAAGAAGCTGTGAAAAATATGTAAGAAAAATAATTTAATGTGGTCAGCTAGGTTCGAACCTGCGAGGGGGCAGAGGCAGAGCCCACACTCAATAACCACTCCAGCTACAACCGCTTAATGTATCATGTAGCTATGAAATGAAAATGTAGCTACGAAATGTAATTGTTAAAAAAGGTAGTTATTAATTAATATTAATAATTACCTCTTAGAAGAAGCTGCAACAAGTAATTTTTCCTTCAAGAAATGTATCTTGAGCCTAACTTAACCCCAAAAGCTAGCCCACGAGGGAATGATTGCCCATGTCCATATAAGGAGACCAGACATCCGTTAAACCGCCGATGTGGTACTTTGCAACACTTTCCTAATCGGAAAAATAAGTTTCATAGGTGACATTCCATTGTGATTATCTTCTCACCACGCCACATGCCCATCCCTACCCCCTCCTAGCTCCATTCGCCCTCATCACCTGTAGATACGAACGGAGAGGGATAACCAGTTAATCAATTAAATAACATGAAATCATTATGTTTCATTAGAGGTATGAGAAAGGATTGGGGGCAATGAAGTAAATAAAGGAGTTGGATTTTTTGAGCTATTCCAACCACTGCGGAATGTGATTTCAATAGCCAAATAAAAAATGAATATATACCGCAAAAGAGTTATATTTTCCTAAATTATACACAAATATTATTGAAATTGTTGGGTGTGTGAACAAAGTCTCACATTAATAGTTTAAAAATTGGGAAGCCACATATAAGGTGTAGGATCTCTTAAAGGTGTGAGGCTTTTTGAGAAAAACTGTACGGATTTGGCCTAAAACAAATAATATCACACCATGTTAAGAGTATCTTTGAGCGGATTCAGCCTAACAACTGGTATTAGAGGCCAGGTTCTGTGCCATGAGTATCACGAAGACAAATGATGGCGTAGGGCTCGGTTTACTTCCCCTTATGAATTTAGAGATGGACACATACTAAACGAAGTTAGTGACAGGCTTCAATTGCCATAAATATTCAGACGATACACTACTAAAAATTCCTGATTTACCTATGGAATTTACCGAGGGACATCCATCGATAACCAGGATTTATCGAGAGACGCCATCGATACTAGGCTTGTAGGTACTTTGACCCTTGGTAAATAATACCGATGGAGACCCTCACACATCCCTCGGTACTTCCCTTCCCTCATATTCATGCAAAATTAAATATACCAAGGGACGCCCCTCGGTACTTAAAAAATATATATAATATTGATATATATTTACCGAGGGACATCCATCGATATATTAATGTTAATTAAATTAAAAAATTTAAATACACCGAGGGACAACCCTCGATCAATATAAATATTTAACAATTATATTTTTCATTTACTGAGGAATGTCCATCGGTAAGGTAAATTCAAAGTACTTGGATATTTGAAAATTAATGAGGGATGTCCCTCGGTAACTTGAAAATCTGAGATTTGTAGTTACACTTGTTACCGAGGGACTCTATCGGTAAGTCCCTCAGTATTTCTGATATTATTTTGGCAAGCAATACCTATTTTTTACCGCACCACCTGCTATATAAAAGATTTCAATAGAAACAGAAAAAAAGCCAATAATAGCCATCAAAACAATAATAAAAATACTCTGAAATGATTCAAGCATTAAAATTAAGCCAACAAACATCGTAATTATCCAACCAACTTCGACGTTATGCAAAATATATCAAAAGCATCCCACTAGACTTCAAACGATCCAAAATAACAGAAGTTTGAAAAAAATAACAATTGACACCTAATACTCCATTTCTGCCTCTCGATGCTGTCTATTCTCCTGATCCTCATCGTCTCCATGCTTCTGGTCACCTCACCTCTACATCCTCTCCAGATTATATCGATTCTACACGAAAAGTAAACTTTAGAATATAAACAAACGGTATAAAAGAAATTCTGAAAAGGGAAAAAAACAATACAAGATAACTTCATTTTACTTGAGTAGCTTTTTAGTAAGCTGCCCAGCCGATGTTCGGATGGGCAGAATCTCCAAGGTTTCAGAATATTTGAATCTTAAACCAAGGTGTCATGTAAGATAAATCTTGTTTTCACTTGTCAACATATATTTTCAAAGCAGATTTATGTCAATGTGAATAAGACTAATATAAGTATGAAATGTCCAAGCTTCAAAGGTATTAACCTGCAATCTCTTTCTATCTTGCCACACATATTTGCAGAGTCAATAGAAAAGGCCCTTATACATCTCAGGTGAAAAAAGTAAGTCTATGAGTATTTCGTGGTATAAGCATGTTATTAGGTAGGTATAAGAAGTGAATGTCTTGAAATACACAGTTTTGCATCTGTTTTCAATTTGATAGTGCAAAAAGAAACTGAGAAGTGATAATCAGAAAATGTATGCCATTGCAGTTTTACATTTGATTTCAATTTGAGAAAGTAGGTAAGACTAAGTGACAGTTAACAAATACATTTGTCCTTCAGCAAACATTAATAGACAAGGTTCACTTTTATGGATCAGGGAGGTAAGAAATGATAGCCAAAATCATCGATAAATGGCAGAAAAGTATTACCAAAAATCAAACATTGCTCTAGTTTGCCTCAACACCAAGACGAGGAGATAATCTAGGAAGTACCTCCTGCACAATACATTCAATGACGACAATTAATATTTCAACATTTCCTAATTTGCTATAAACATCGTTATATAAATGAAAGAATAACTGCACGAAATAAACCACAAGTTCAGAGGGTAGAGGATGTATAGCCTATGGCAGCTTCTATTCTTTAGAAGAGCTTACAGTTCATACAAGGCTTGTCATAACGTGTCCATTTTCAAGTTTTCCCATAGTCTTTTTCTTTTCCTATTCCCTCGCCTTACTAGACACAAATAGTCTTGTCTATTGGAACTAAATAAGCAAAAGCCAAATCACCGGTTTGATAAAATTCTAACATGCCTTAACAATCAGAAGAGAAATATATGGCTAACGATGCGTGATGCATCAATCAACAAATATTTCAGGTTTTACAGCTGCATAATAAATTCAACAATTCTGACATAAGAAACAAATCCTTGCTCTTAAGCTTACTTCTTCAATTGAATTCCTTAAAAACAATTTCTAATAAGAAACCTTCATCAACCCTATTTATTACTCCCTCCGATTCAAAATAAGCATCCACCTAACCTTTAGCACACCCCTTAAGAAAATACTAACTCCGAAAAGAATAGATTGTTTTGACTAAACTACCCTTAATTGAAATTTGCATTTTACTATTAACTTGACACATTGGGATATAGTCACTTAACACTTAAATAAGTGCAACTCTGGAAAAATAAAGTTAATTCTTTCTTGATTATGCAAATGGACACTTATTTTGGACCAAAATAAGAAGGCAAAGTGGACACTTATCATGAGCCGGAGGGAGTATAAACCAAAAGTTCCAGAAAATCACTAACATCGTTATATGGATTAGATAGTGGTAGAAATGACAAGTTAATGGTTAACTAAGGTGCTGGGATAACTAAGTTTACAAAAATATGCTACTGCTTAAGCTTTTTGGTTGGGAAAGAGAGCTTTCCCCTTGAATAGTATCCTAATTACAGCTACACCCAAATCTCTCATAACACTGAAAAAGATGAATAGTATCCTAATTACAGCTACACTCAAATCTCTCATAACACTAAAAAGCATGAAACTTTTTCTTATCCTTTAATATACCATAGCTTTTAGATCAATACATATCCGTTTAGTCAACACAGGATACCATCATAGATTAGCCATGATTAACAGAATGGTAGAGAAACCAACAATTATGATTATGGGGCTAAAGGAAGACGTTTCTAGCAACTAGATATATATGTCAATACTCAATGGTCATTATATAAGAGAATTAATCCACTAATTATGCCTCACTTTCAAACTATTGTTGCTGGGGTGCGTGAATCATCCTACCATTTTGGTCCAATTCATTCAATGCTAGAGATTTTGTAATAAATTAGAAATTCTCTTAATCTTATACTTATACCTATACTAACTTACAAGTCTCTAATCAGACTAAAAAGACTCCTGACAAGCACTGGATTTCATGCAATTGTAACAACAAATCTAAGCGTCAACGTTCACCAGTTAGCATTATCAAATATTTGCCTGGATTCCAATAGGTTTAAATCTCTTAAGACAACTTTTATCCATGTGATCTAAATAGGTGCTTCCTTTCAACATTGTTAGCCTTGGTGAAAAACACGTCCAGCTTTGTCGTGTAGTGTAACACTTATCCAGTAGGCTCGGTTTTTGACAGAGATATGCAAACAATTTCGCTTTCCGTGATTCATGTCAGCTTCTCTATTGTTAGTATATTTTATAGTAACTTATTAGCTTTTTTACTTCTTAATCTGACACATCTGCTTATAATGTTATTTTTGATAAGATTTTAATTTATTTAATGTTTATTATTAAATATGTGCTTCCTTTCAATAAGTGTGCAATTCGCTTCTCGGTTAAAGCCCTGATACCCTTGTCTCCTTTTTGCTATTTTCACTCTAACAAGCACTGGTGGAGAGTTTTATTTATGTTCCCCATTAATTCTCTGATATTGACAGAGACTGCTTCTCAAACAAGTTAAAAAATTGCAGAACCAAAGTCTCCCCAGAGACGGGCACCTGAAATTCTGAATAACTTCCAAGTTCATGGCATCTCCCACTCTTCCATCACAACACACTACTTTCCCTCCTCTGATATATGACCAAACTTCACAACTTCATGCAAGTTGCAACAAGACCACCAGATTTAGCACTGATGTGGCATTAATGGATTAATGCCAAACAAACAGAGGATTGGATACAATGCCGCAGATGTTATACTATATGAAGCAACCTAAATCGGTTGGTGAATAACATCCAACTCTAACCTATGTAGATCTCCAAACCCTCTAAGTTTGATCCATGCCTGCGACTCTATGATGCTAAAAGTAGACAAGGTAGACTTAAGATCATATGCGGAAGTTATCTTAAAATACCTACAATATGTTGGAATCAATGCAGATTAACCTGTAATCTCTTGCTATCTTGCCACATATATTTGCAAAGTCAGTAGAAAAGGCCCGTATACATCTCAGGCGAAAAAAGTAAGTCAATGAGTATTTCGTGGTATAAGCATGCTGTTAGGTAAGTATAAGAAGTGAGCGTCTTGAAATACACAGTTTTGCATCTGTTTTCAATTTGATATAGCAAAATATAGAAGTAGAGTCTTAACTCTTACCAGGAACCATAAAATAATATTACTAGCCAAATATATTCCAAGTAAGTTTAGAGCATACATAGGTATCCTCTGCCCATGGCGAGACCCAAACTTCTTTTCCGTCTTCGATTTTCGTATGGGTCTTCTTCCATACCTTATGACGGGTGGGTGGTCTACCAAGAGAAACTTCCTGCAAATGAAATAAACAAAGTTAATGTTGTTTAAGTCATTATTTGTATTTGCTAGCATCTAAATGCTGAAATACATACCAATTTTCCAACGGCAAGAACTCTAACGGAAAGATGCTGAAAATTAAGCAACCACAATTTGCAAATTAAGCAACTACAATTTGCAACAAAATTTATAGTTTATGGGTTAATTAATAACATAGTCACATATCTTAAATATTATGTTGACTATGTTTAGTTGTAAAGTGAATTCCTAAAATTTCAGAAACTTAGAAGGATCTCCATAATTTGCAACCAATTTTTCATAATCCAAATGAGGGGGAAAAGTGCCATAGTCGTGAATAGACAAAAAATTGGAAATATTAATTTCCTCAAACAAAGATAAGTCCCAAAAAAATGAAAACTTTAGACACAGACAACAAGAAATTTCGATTATATACATTCAGTATAACAAAAAATGCCCTAAAGAACAAAACAGTTTGCATTTCAAACCCAGAAAAAAATCAAAAAAAGAACTATGCGATTGGAAACCTTAATCTCCCAAACAAAAAATAAATCACAAAAAGATGCAAACTTAAGACACAAACATCTGAAATTTCACGTATTTACATTAATAAGAAAAATGCCCTAAAAACACGAGAATTAGATATTCAAAATAAAAAGGCAGAAAAGGATTATCTAACACAGTTAAGATCAAATAAATTTCAATTCCGAACAAAGTAGATAGAATTTCAGGGTATATTTCGCTATTAGGAAAATTATACCTGGTGTGGATTGATAGAAAAGGGTTTGGGGGAAGATCTCAAAGAAAAGCTCCTAGATACCAATTGAATATGTTGCAACTTCAATCTTAGCTTCCCTCTGTTCGTAGTCTTGTCTTTTTTCAGTTCTTTTTGTGAAAATGGAATGGATCAGTGAAGAAGAGTGGAAAGGTTTTTGCGGAAAAAGAAGTGGAAAAACCTAAGTTGAAAAGATGCCCTCTTTCTTTTTGCTGAAATTTTTGGCGTTTTGATTTTCCCGCTTTTGTTCTTTTCCCTTTTAAGTTTTCTCTCAGTTTTTTTTTTGCTCTAAGTATATAGCATTAAAAAAACCTCGTATAATCTTGGAGATAATAAGTAAATATTTTTTTAAAATTTAGATAATAACTGTAAAATTATGTAGAAAAGTTACGAAAAACTCAATTTAAATATTTATAATTTAAATCAGAACCGCTTTAGATGGAACAACCAGTTGAATAAAAATTTAACTTAACAAAATATATTTTATACTCCCTCCGGATCAAAAAAAGAGTCCACTTATCCATTTGCATACCTCTTAAGAAAACACTAACTCCTAGACAAAAATAGGTAATTTGATTAAATTACCGCTAATTAAATAAGCATTGAATTTGATCATACAACACTTAATAGGGGAAAATATAGAAAAACATGGTTAATGTTTTTTTTTGATTTGATAAGTGGACTCTTTTTTTTATCCGGATGGAGTATTTGTTAAGATAAAATTGAGATTCTTTTAATAAAAGATGAATTTATCCTAAAAGAGTGAAAAATAATAATTATTATTTTGAAAATGTCAAATCAAGTTCTCTCCAAACACCAAAAGAATCACTAAGGTCTCATTTGTTTTTATTAAAATTAAGACGTCAAAATCTGAATGAACGTCTGAATATTAAGATTTGCATTAAGAATTATATGTCTAAATCTAAATACACATATGAATACTAAGATGTTGTATTAAGGTCTCAATACCACATTATCAAGAGTTAAGACTTAAGACTGTTTGTTTTCCGACATCTGAATGTGTAAAGTATTCTTTATTTTTAAAAATTAGTATGAAATTTAATACAATACAAAGTTAATCTAATGTGTTATTAAAATAAAATTAAAAATATTATATGAAGGTTGGTGGTAGCAATGACTAGTTGTGGTGTTGTGGGTGTTAATTGAAGATGGTGTCGGCTAATGGTGGTATTGTGGGTAGTAGCTAGTGGTAATGAATGTCGGTAGTAGAAGTTGATGGTAGTGATTGGTGGTGGTGATTGATAGTGATAGCTAATAGTGGTGGTAAATAATGACGGTAATTGACGATATACAGTGGTGAATGGTGACGGTGATTGACAATATATAGTGGTGACTGATGGTGGTGACTGTAGGTAGTCATGAACGATGCTTATTGTAGAAACGGTGGTTAGTGGTGGTGATTGTAAATAGTGACTAGTGACAACGTACGTTGATTGTAGTAATTGACAATGGCAGTGGTTGTGAGTAGAGATAGTTAATAATGGTGGGCGATGATGATAATTTATAATGATGGGGGATGCCGTAGCGGTAGCGATGATTAAAGGGAGGAAGGGTTGAGCTGTCATCTTTATAGAATTTTTTAATTGACATGTTAATGATTTAAGACTGTTACAGATCTTTAATAATCATTCAGACTCATTAAGTGGTTGTAACATGATAGAATATCACAAATACAATTTCAATTACTGTAAATATTGACGTAAGACTAATCAATCAATAATATTTCTTAAAAGATACCAATGATTGACTGTTACTTAGTGTATTTATCAATTTATAAGTTACAATAATATTACTTAAAAATACCACTAATATACTTCTACCTTTTCCCAGAAAACGTTTTCACTTTATTTGAAAATCAACGTTTGGCCATGAAAATTCCAAGTTGCATTTAGAATTTGAAAAACACCTAGAAACATGTTTTTCACTTTTTCCACTTTCAATACATTCAAACAACCAAATATTCTTTGCAAAACCCTAACCAAACAAAACTCTATCTTTAACTCCAACTTCAAAATTTCAAATAATGTGAAAAATATTTGGTTTTCATGGCCAAATGCCAACTTAGTACAATAAATAAGTGGTACTACTAAATTTTCTTACGGTAAGTCTATAACGGTGATGTAACTGAAAAAGGAAAAAATAAACCTTTAAACAATTACCGAGGGACTTATCAATTGACACCTCGCTATTATTTGTTTAAAAAATATAAAATATTTATTTATTAAATACTCAATTTTACATAATTAAATATACCGAGAGACGTCCCTCGGTACTTTAAAACAGAAAACTCAAAATAATTATATCTATTTTATCGAGAGACTCCCTCGGTACATTTTATTTAATTTCATTTACTTTCTATTAATATACTGATGGTGTCCCTCGGTACAGGAAAAAAGAAATTCAAAATATTTGTATTTATATTACCGAGGGTCTCTCTCAGAAATTTTAATTGTTTTTATTATGTACCGAGAGAGTTCCTCGATATAGTCAAATAAATGTTGACTGTAAAAAATTCATATAATTTACCGAGGGACGTCCCTCGGTATTTTTAAGAAATAATTAAAAATTAAGATATTTGACTTTTCCGAGGTACACCATGGCAAAGTCCCTCGGAATAGCTACATAGAATTTGTCCCTCGGTAAGCCCACGTAGGTAAATAGCTAGTTTTTAGTAGTGATATGAGTAGCACACAGTGCATCTCGGAAGTTGATTCGTGGAGATTCTGGTAATGAGCCACATAAAATTTAGTTTGAGGGGAAGATCCGTTAATCGTGGTGATGGGTCACATGAAACTTAGTTCGAGGGGGAAATTGTTGGCGTGCGAACAAAGTTTCACATTGGTTGTTGAAAAGAAATTGGAAACTACATATAAGGTGTGAGGACTTTTTGAAAAAATTGTGCAAGCTTGGTCCAAAACGGACAATACCACAACATATATTAAGAGTATCTTTTGGCTGATTAAGCTCAACAAAGATGATATTTTCTACTCCAAAATAAGTAAGAAAAACATTTTTGATCATGCCAAACACACCCATATAGGAGCTACACTGGCCACGATGATTTTTTTTTTTTTTTTGGGGGGGGGGGGGGGGGTGCGTAGGGCATAGGAGGGGGTATTTGGTGTGTGCGCTGGCGGCGGCAATCATGCGTTAAAGGTCAAATGAAGATGGCGACCCTTCGATGTCTCACTGGGGGATTTTCCGCATCACAAGTACTCGTGACGAAGGCCAATAGCTGACTCGAAGCTCACTCATAATTATCAAAATATTATAGTACAGATTTGGAACTAATGTCCAAGAATCTTTACATGTTCGAAGGTACTAGGTTGAATTAATTATACAACTTCAAGTTATATATATTTAGAATTTAAATTTAGTGCACGTTTGGCCATAAGAATTATTTACTTTATTTTGAAAAAAAAAATCACTCTTTTTCGGAATAAGCGTTTGACCATGAAAATTTCAAATATAACTTGAAGTTGTATTCCGGATTTCAAAAATAAGAAAAACTTGTTTTTAAAAAACAAATCACTTTTTTCACAAAACAACTACATTTCAACAAAATATATAATTTCAATAATTATGGCCAAACACAACTCCAACTCCAAAATTCCAAAAAAAGTGATTTTTTTTTTGTTTCTATGGCCAAACGCCTACTTAATAAGTTTGATTTTAAAGATTTTTAGCATTAAACTCGTTGTAATAATAAAATCATGGTTTAAATCAGGGACAGAGCTGGCATTCCAATTACGGATTCGACAGAACCAGTAACTTTAGCGTAGACTCTGTATTTGTGTTTAAAAATTCACTTAATATGTATGAATAATTTATCAAGAACGTAACCCATTAACTTTCTTGTTTAAGAATATATTATCCATAAATTCAACATTCTAGCACCGCCTCTTATCAGATCTAATATTTGTTGAGATTTTAGCATATTTTTATATATAGATTTATACTCCGTGCAAGGGCGGAACTAAAAGCCTGGTTATGGGTTTGGCCAAGCCTAGTAATTATTGCTCAAATTATGTATAATTTGTATTAAGCAATTTATTATATAAGTGTAAATATTAAATTTATAGTTCCACTTAAAATCTTCATTCTAAAATTTGACCTATAAAGTTAAAATCCTAATCCGCCTCTGGCTTTGTGTCAAAAGATATGAATTTAGGTGACCCTCGCTGTAGTTCATATGTCGTCAGATATTTGCTGTAAGTCATTATCTTCAAATACAACCAAAATGTACTACGTAATGCAAATTGATTAATGAAATAAAGACACGTGCTTGGGCACTTCCAGTTTTGTATAATGTCCATAAATAGCTACACTGCGTTATACTCTATTAACTAGTGTAAAGCATTATAATCTATGAAAATGTCTCAAGGAAAAATATTTCTTTGTGTAATTATTCTGTTGATTATGATGCAATGTGCAGATCAAGCTCGAATTCTAGAGCAGAAAAAAAGGTTAACTGAACCTTTTCGAGTCCTTTTTGAGAGAAAGAAAGTTGATAAGAGCCAAGAAAGTAAGTACAAGCTCATGAGGAATAGTCCTGGTGGTCCTGATCCCCAGCATCATTAATTCCAAGAATTCCTTTTTAATTACTCTTAATCTTATTATTACTTGTTTAGTGGTTGTAATGAATAAAAACAACATTTGAAGTACATCTCCCTAGTAGCATGAAAAAACTCTCCTACTTCGGGTTTTTATCATTTTACGTGACATGTTTTTATTTTAATTAATTTGTTCCACAAAGAATGACGTAGATTGAAAGGTAATATTGAGCCAAATCTCAAAAGGCCAAATAACTAAGGTACATATCAAAATCAGCAATATATCATTAATAACACACGCCATAATAATCAGCAAAAACTTACCCGTACCGATGCTTATACTAAGTAAATACATGCATGTCATGTGTTTGAATATGAAGTTCTTTTACTTAAGAGAAAAGACATCATTTAACCCCTGAACTTAGCATGAAAACTCACTTTAGCAACTAAATTTAAGTTATATTTATATACCCCCTTAACAACTTTCATTTCAATTATTTTCCACCCTAAAAAAATAATACCACTCTCACAATGTGAGGTGTATTACACTCGCGCCATGTCATTACCACATCGTTGCAACGTCGTTGCCACGTCATTACCATGTCAAAATTTACCAACACTTCATTTTTTATTTTCCTTTTATTATTTTTTCTCTTTCTCTTTCTTCTTCTTCTCCCTTTTCTCTTTCTTTTTCTTTCTCCTCATCCTCACCCTACTTGTAGCAACCACTACGCCGCTGCTGCTGTCACCGCCGCCACCACCGCAAAAAAAAAAATTATTATTATTATTATTATTTATTTTTATTTTATTATATTTTCTCTTTCTTCTTCCTTCTCCTCATCCTCACCACACACCACCATAACCACCGCCTCCTTAAATCAACCCAACTGAAAAATCCCATCTTTGTCATCTTCATCTTCCTCCTTATCCTTGTCATTCAAACCTCCATTATCATCAACAAAAAATACCATCTTCAATTTTTTTATTGATACCAATTCGAATTTCAGTCCAAAATTAGCAAAATATCAACATGACTCGAAAATCTTTGTCACTGGAAAAGAGACCGTTTTATCAGCTTCGTTCGCCGAAAACAACAATTTTGACACAAAAAGTTCAGAATTCTCTCAATTGCTGTTGGCGGGTCTGTTGATGGTATACTCAGCCGCAAAAATCTTTGACCCATTTAAAAACCAAATCGTTTGAACCCTAGGGATTGCTAGAAAAAGAAAGGAAAAAAATTAGAAAAAGAAGAACAGAAGATGACAGCAGCTATGGCGATTAGAGGATGGGAAAGAAGAAGAAGAAGAAGGATGAGACCCCAGTGATGTTGTTATTGTTGTTTAATTTGCCTATTAGCTAATTAGTTGTTGTTGTTTAATTTGTTGATTAGCGAGATTCTTGTTATTTTTCTTGAACTGTGGCATGCACGAGTTAGCATATGTTTGAAGATTGAAAAGTAATATTGAGCCAAATCTCAAAAGGCCAAATAACTAAGGTACATATCAAAATCAGCAATATATCATTAATAACACACGCCATAATAATCAGTAAAAACTTACCCGTATCGGTGCTTATACTAAGAAAATACGTGCATGTCATCAGTGGTGGAGCCAGAATTTTCATCCGGGGGTTCAAAAATTCTAAAAGGTAAATACACGAAGAAGTCAGGGGTTCAACATCTACTATATATACATAACAAAATAATTTTAACTTTGAAAATACACTGTAATTTTTCGCCGAGGGGGTGCGGATGAACCCCCTAGAGCCAATGTGGCTCCACCCCTGCAAGTCATGTGTTTGAATATAAAGTTCTTTTACTTAATTACTCATGACTAAGAGATATTTTTACTTCATTAAATTATTTAATTATGATAAATTGTATTGATTTATTATAAATATCCGGTACGAATAAGATTTTACCAAAATAATCCACTAGTGATGATTAAGTATATATACATCATGACTGTTAATTACGAGTCCTTTTCTGTCCCATTATAGTTCAGTTTACTGATGATAGCTTATTTAAAGTTAAGGGTGTACGGACTAAACACTAAATTGCATTACGTTAATAAAAACATGCTTAATGACCTTTTAACTAGTTTGCTCCAGCTCTTTGGATCTGAAGGAGCAGTAATTTAGAAATATATACATAAGGCCAGCGTAAGCAACTACTCCCTCCGATCCATTTTACTTGTCATGCTTTTTCTTGCACGCCCTTTAGAAAAATATTAACTAAAACGATAATTTTAGAATATTCTTATTTATTCGTTAATCTCAATTTAATGTTATTCTTTTTTTCACCACACTAATATCTCTCCATATTTCTTACGTAGGAGTAAAGGGGAAAATTAATTTTACCTCTGTCCCAATTTATGTGGCACCATTTGACTTGACACGGAGTTTAAGAAAGAAAGAAAGACTTTTGAAATGTGTGGTCCAAAATAAGACTTATATAAATGTGTGGCTGTAAATCATTTCATAAAGTTAAATTGTTTCTAACTATAGAAAGATGACATTCTTTTTGGGACAGACCAAAAATAAAATGAAGCCACATAAATTGGGACAGAAGAGTAGTAATTAATTATCTTGAATTTCTAAAATGACAACTATTTTGAATCATTTATTTTTAATAAGGACGACAAGTAAAATAAACCGGAGGAAATACTGTTTTTTATCTTCAGCCACACTGGACGAAAAGTACAGCCAAAGCTGATCCTGTTTACATATTCAAATACAGGAACTGGTTCGTGGTCCTAGAAAAAACGTTGGATGTCTTGAAGCAATTTTTCTTTTTAATAATTTGGAGTCGACTTAGTTCGCACACACCTCGATTTAGTCACTGAATACTTGCTACCATTTCATCAATACATAGATCGAAGAACTTTATAATTTTGACTTTTGAGCAATTTATAAAAGAGAAAGTCAAAGAAGATTAATTCCATCTCGTACTAATGATTGCACACTGCCATTCCCCCACTTAGAAAGTTTTGTTCCGGGTTGGAAGATCGTGTTATCCAAAAACTGAATAAATGGTGTCAATAAGTGATGCTCAACTAGCTATCTGGTTTGATAAATACCAGAATCAATCGATTAAGAGTTCATCAAAGTTCATTTAGATCATATGAATGAGAAATACACATATTTGTGAGACACATGCATGCATATTTAAGGGTGTGATCGGTAAAATAATCGAAGAACTCGCAAATCATTCCGACCCGAACTCTTTAAGACAAGGAAAAAGGGACTGATTCACGAAGGAGTCCGGCACCGACCCTTATAGATGATGCCCTATCACACTGCCTCTTAATGACTATTCTTAAACTTTCTTTCTATGGAATTAGTATCTCTTTCCTAAGAGCTCATACAAACATAGCGTGAAGCTAGATATATTTTTTTTTTTCCCTACGATCTCAGGAGCACCGGCCGTTATCGCCTAAATGAAAGTAAAAAAACTTCTAGCTCAAAGTTCAATTAAATATGCAGGTTATATTCGTATTGTTTTCTCATAACATTTTCAATACTTTCCGCAATCAAGTCTAGCTATTTTTGCATTCTAATAGACCTGAACAATATACATTCAGATCTCAATATTTATCAATTTTTAAGATTTTTTTAATACATATATAGGGTATAATGAACAAAAGTTACTGGATTTTCGAAATCCGTACCCAAAGCAATAAATAAGAAACATATATGTACGATCCACTTCCTTATTTTTATTGAAAAAAAAAAGAAGGGCTAAAGCATGAAAACTGGTTGGATGTTCCAAAGCATGACTTTTCTCAAGCTCAATTTGGTTGGAACCAACTATATACCACGAGAAAACAAATGTTCTTTTGGACTTCAATCATTTTTTTCTTTTTTCTTTGAACTTTAACTTATAGACTTCCACTGAATTATCCTATACGTGTTACTGTTAAAAGAAAAGAAAGGGATTTATGAGATTCTCCACTTCAACATTCCAAAATAACAAACACAGGTATCTTCTTTATTTAGCAAAAAAATCCAACGTTGAATGTCCCACTCTGCAATAATACCGAATTATTTTGTTAATTTTCCGAATATAATTAATCAAGCACCATAAAAGTAGTTGATAAAAAGTTCTCTATGAATATCCCTATGTCGGATTTTGAAAAAGATAAAGAATATCCCTATGTTGGAGATTGCAATTCCGACGTAGCGAATTCGGACAAGAGAAGATACTAAACTGATTAATATTTGTTATTTACAATGAATTTAACACATATATACACACGAATGAATCATAATTTAATTTGTTGCTTATCACTCAAGATTCCAACTTATAATTGTTTATCGAATTTTGGTAATCAATTGAATTTGTAAGTGAGGTATAGGATATGTGGATAACTTTAATCTATTTTAGGTTTATGAAAAATATTTGTGGATTTGCTTGCTATGGTACGTATATATGAATGTATATTAATGCCTTGAATGAATATGTTGCTATAGATGATTAAGCTAATGGTGTTAGAGGAATATGCAAAGACTGTCACACCCCATTTTAACCCGGAAGTGAAATTAAGGGTAAGACGTATTGGTGATTCCTATTTATTTCGTTTTAAGGAGTCGCCACCTAATTAATTTGACGGTGAATTAGGACACCTAGATGTTAACTAAGGCAAAGTTAAAACTAAACCTCCGTTAATAGTCTGCTTAACCAGTGTGATTCTAGGTAAGAGCTCTATATTATCCTAAAGAGAAGGGGTTAGGCATCCTTTAGAATCCGTTAACTTACGGTTATCCGACCAAACTTAGGTTAATTAATTGAGAGTAAATAAAATGCTTAAAATTTAGAAAATGATTTTTTAGATATTGCTAAAGTTTTAAAAGAAAATAATGTTAGTTAAAATAAGATTTACAGAAAATATAATAATCTGTATAACAGAGACTTTGAATGCCATTTTTAAAAAAAATACGATTTATGAATGTTGTTAAGGTTTTAGACGAAAGTATAATAGTGTTGTTTAAAATAATACTCGTAGAAAAACATAATAACGTGTGTAAAAGAAGATTCTAAAAATTTAAATGGGACTTGAAAATATTGATGAAGCCTTAAATAAAAGATAATATTTAATAAGATTTATAGGAAATGTGATAATTTGTATGAAATAAAACTTAAGCATTGTTAAGAAAAAAAATGTCATTTGAAGAAGACTTATAAATGTGGCTAAACTTTAAAATAAAATGCTGTTTAATATAAGATTTGTATAAAATATGATAATTTGCCCATAAATAATAGCTTTTGAGAAAAGATTTAGAAATTTTGAACTTTGAATAAATTATATTATATGAATGTAGCAATGTAGAAAATCTAGGCTTATAAATAGGATTCAAAAGGAAGTGAGTTTTCTTTCTCTTTTTTTTTTTATTATTTCTTATTAATTATGCTTAGCTAAAAAATATGCATGATTGATTCAAAACTTGAAGAGTTACTTATAAAATATACTTTTACTTGCGTATTAGTGACGTTTTGAAACGTTTATGATAAAAATATGACTCCCTTTACTTGAAATATATAGTCATGCCATTTTGCAAATCAATTGTTTCAAATAAAATAGATATTAGACATTATAAATAGTTCTAACATGAAAAGAAGAGAATAAAACTTATGGAATTAATTATTGGTTTACTACCCGTTACTAAGACTAAACCCCACTAATTTCACTACGGTTCATCTAAATTAACAAGTGTTAGTCATGCGATACAAATTAAATGTATAAAAATAGAGGAGTAAATAAGTTAAATGGGCTCAGCCCATTTCATGGCTGCTGTGATCAGATTGTTGTTGGGCTTCAGCCCAGTAATTTCATTGTATTGATGTGGCCTGCTGCTATATGGGCTTAGCCCAGAATATTTTTTTCTATCTGCTGCGGACGTAGATTGACCCGAGAGGAGATTGCGTCGGGTTTTTAGCCCAACACCGAATGCGGAAGAAGACGAGTCACTCGGACTCGTATGCGATGGTCATGCATAAAAACGAAAGGAAAAGAATTAGTATCTAATCAATGAATAAGGTTAAACATGTAGAATATAAATTCAAAACATGTCAATAGACTATGTGTATACCATATGTATTTAAGTACACTTCATGTATACACATTCATGAGGGTGGGTAGAAGATTACTATTGAAAAGCTTTTGCCCCCATTTTCCCGATGTCGCACAAGTTCCAATGGATTTCACGAATCCAGGCATGGCTAACACCGGGGAGGGTTCAAGCTTGATCCATAATGACCAATCTAACCTCTCCATCAACATGCTTCAATAAAAGTATACTAGTAATATGCCTAAATATACAAAATCCAACATATCACATTGTAGGGCACAAACATGTAAGATTTATATAGACACAGAATCACCAAAACAGATCCATTCATGCTGTAGATACTGATTTCAGAAATCTTCTAACTCATTTTAAGCAAAATAGAAATATGCTAATGACGGGATAGAATGCCACTGTAAGATTTTGGTGACACACTAAACCATCATAACAAGATATGCTATCACGCTGCATTGAATCAAAACAAGGCAAGTATGCGCTGGATCACACTCGACAAGATTTAACAAACATATTTGATCAAAATAACACAACTGTAGCTACTCAGAACTTAATATATTTTAGACATAATAAACCCACTTTAAGGATTTCGGTGAAGATTCAAATGTTCCACGACCTGTATTTACTTAATTTGACTCGAAATGCTAACACTTAATAAAAGGGAGAAAATACATGGGCATGTTAGGACAGGTGTTAAGACTCTTTATTAACTGAAAAAATTGTACTTTCACCTAACATATTCAAACCAAACACATGTCTTCACAGACTAAACCGTAGAACGGGTTAATAATGTAGTGGCACCTAACATATTCAAACCAAACACATAGCTTCAAAGACTAAACCTTAGAACAAGCTAATAAAACAAAGTCATTCTTTCAACACATTTTACACCAAAATACTCAAAGAGAGTTTATTTGAAACATGTAACCACTGACCAAAGAGAGGTGACTGAACATAACTCATGAAACAGCTGATTCGGTTAGCTAGAGATTTGTCCATATTTTATCTAAAACGTAAGGCCAAAGCATAATTAGAAGTGAAAGTGAAATGTACTCACTGATTTAAAAGCAACAGAGGAGTAATTTTAGACCAACTGTTCACTTAATCAACTTAGGAAGCTTAATTTCCATTATTCTCCAACATCTAAATCTCGTTTTTAACCAGAAACATATACTTATTTACGGAACTGCTAAATTATTATCGAGAGTAAACACAAAGGAAAGGCATGCTTTGCTTCTTTAATCTATACTTGTGATCACATATAAAACAAAAACTTAAACTTCCTATAAGAATAGGAAAAAAAACAGCCCCAAACACACATTAATACAAACTAGAGCATTTACTTTTTTGCAAGATTCATATAATTCCAACTGTGACAGGAAAGTGAAAACTCCAGTCATAACCTGCTATATTCTTTAGTACAGAACCAAATGAAGAATAAGTGCTCACCTACTTATTTTGTTTTACAAACAAAGAGTCAAAGGTTGAGAACAAGCTGACAGCTCAAAACAGGATGCAATATGAAGGCACAGAGGATTTTGAATAACCAAACAGAGATTTACTAGGCGACCTTAACTACATATTCTGGCAAAATAAGGAAGGAAATGGCCATATTCTAAGTGAGGTTACCATGACACAAAGGACAAAACCAGGATCAAGTCAAGCTAACAACTATAGAGGCACAAAATGTACGTATGTTCATGCTAAGCTAATATGAAAGAGACATCAAACTGAAACAACATTCACTTTTATATTAAACTATTAGGCATCAAAATAAACATATACAATTGTATCAATAAGATTTCTGCTAAACTAGCACATGGAATAAGAATAAACCTAAACTATTATATGGTATCATATAAAGGTACAGCCAAGCAAAACCACAGGGGGCAATCTGATGCCCCACTAGCCAGAGCTGGACAAATATGACACAATTAAGCAGCTGAACTAATCTGTGACCAATCATTATGGAGCAGGCACACCATACTTAATCTGCCATAAGCTAAATAACATATGGCTAACCCAAACAAGACATAAATGAACCACTGCAGAACAATTAAAAGGCAAACATATGCACATAATTAGCAAACTACCAGCTAATATATAGAACTGATCAAATGAAGAATAGATAAGCAATGTAGACCTACCTAGCATATGACTACCCAAATTGATACTTAATATGGGGCTGAACAACTGCAGAACTATAAACAGGATTAATCCAAGCTTAAACATGCATAATGTGACCTATACAACTACAGACAGGAACCAAAATATGACTAACCAAACAGATCACATAAGTAGTCTGAAGCACTCGAGCAGTTACTAAATTTAACTAAGGGAAGGTGACTTACATACTAAGGGAAGAGAGCACCTAATTGATTTCATGCGAATAACAGGGAGATATCATCATACATGAAAAGAACCAGGCAAGTAAATTTCATTCAAGGCAGGGAAGTGTCAAAATCATAGTAAGGAAACAGCGACCTCAACCAAATTGAAACTTCCTTCTTCCAAATATAGAATCCAAAAAAAGACAGAATTGGTTTTAAATATTTGTATTCCTTTAAAGACTATTTATCCAATTTATATTAGATTGACTAGGTCTTATTTGATTAGGTTTAACTTGATTAAACTAACATGCACAACTATAAACAACAGAAAGATTATATGTGCCTAGACTGATCATTAACCAGATTAATTAGGAATGAGACTCCAAATAAATCCATACAATTTACCAGATTGAATTCTCAGCATGCAAACAAACTATGTTCAAATAAGCCGAACATCTTGAACTAAATGAACAGCAACATCCGACAATATCTAAACTAAACTAAAATGTAATAATGACTCATCTACTACTACAGCTAAGCTGAACATCGAACTAAACCATACAAACACATGAACATACAAAATTAAAAGGGAAGGAATGGGATTTACCTTCTTCGGGTGCAGCGAAGTGAGGCGAAGGTTTCGATATCCACTCGAACACTTTGAAATTCGAACTTGCGTATGCTTGGATTAAAAGCGACCCAGAGGCAAGCAAAAAAAATAGAAAATTGATTTAATGTTCTTGGTTCGACTTTTAGAATTTCTTAAGACTACTGAAAACTTGATATATATATATATATATATATATATATATATATATATATATATATATATCTATATTCGGAGAATTTTGGGGTTTCAAGATCTTTAATTTCAGGGAATTTCCGGCGGCTAAACGACTTTGATTCTTAGGCGGGGGGAGGTTCTTGAATCGAAAAAATCCCCAGGTTCTAGGGGAATTTCATGAATCGAAAAAAACCTCCCTTATTTTTAGGGATTTCGGGTTCAAGATCTAGTCTTTGCAAGGCAATTTTGGGGGTTCTCAAACCTTGTGATTCTTCCTCCCTTTCCTGCGATTCTAACCCCTACTATTTATGGGGATTTGGGAGTTCTTTTGAGTTGAAGAAAAAGGAGAGTGGAGCGGGGGGACAAGACGAAGGTGGGGAACAGAGGGAAGTGGGAGCGGGGTGCAGGCGGCGGTGGTGGGGACGATGATGAGAAAAGGAGCGGCGGTGGTGGGGTTGAAGATGACGATGAAAGAGGAAAAGAAAGAGAGAAGGGAAAGGGAAGAGGAGCGGAGGGAGCGGCGGAGGAAAATAAAAGGGGGGGGGGGGGAACCCTACCTGTTTTCTTCAATTAAGAAACGGGTCGGGTCCATTTTTAGACTGGGTAGGATTTGGGTTGTGGGCTGATCTGAAAAATGTGGGCTGGTCATTATTGGACTGGTATTAAATGAATGGGCTAGTCCGAAGTGTTGGTTAATTATTTGGCCTGGGTGAATTAAGTTGGGCTGGTAAATTAAAATGATACCAGGTAAATTAAAATGTGGACTGGTATTGTGAATTGATCCGAAAATAATATGAGTTGATTGGGCTACTACATTTAAATAAAAGACTTATTTAAATAACTTGTGTTAAAATATTACTTAATATAAAATATGCAATTATTAGTGCTCAGATAATAAAAATGGCGTTGTAATAGCCGTGCAATAATATTTCGAAAATCCACAGTAAATAAAATTATTATTTAATTAGGCGAAGATAAATGCGATGTGAGTGCGTAAACCGGTAAAATGTGCTAAAATGATAAAATAATAATAATAATAATAATAATAATAATAATAATAATAATAACTGTAATAGAATAATAAAACATGAGTCTTAATAAGAGGCTAAAAATTATAGTAAAATATAAATATATTTTTTTTTAATTTTCCCAAAATATTAGAAGCGTAAATAGGTATTTCGGAGGAGAGGCGGGACAAAATTGGGTGTCAACAAAGACCACAAAGATCCACTGATCCGGACTAAAGAGAGAGAGATAATGCTTTAATATATGTTTGTTATTACAATGTTCTAGATCTCAAAAAGTCAACCCTTAAAAGTAAGGAGATGTCCTCTATTTATAGTTTTTCCTTATGGGCCTTGACTACAACATAAAGTCTTTTTAGAATAAAAGAAACCCTAAAAGGATAAGGTTGGACCGTACGGTCTGACACCCGTACGGTCGCCAGTACAACGTGACAGAACGGTCTTGACGCGTGGAAACTCTGTAACTGGTTAACCGGACAAACGGCCACGACCAATTTGGACATGAAGAAACCGGACTAACGGTCACGATCGATTCAGTCACGGAGAAACAACTCTAACGTCGATGCAGAGTTTGGTCCGGAAATACCGGAGCAAACAGATTTACTCCACTTTTCTCGGATCAACTGCACCTGGTGCAATCCCACCGGTCCGAAGGAAAGACTTCGTACTCATGCTTGTTTCTTCCTAATCCCGATTCCCGGTCTCACCGATCTTACATACATCCGGTTTTTACTGTATACAGATAGTCCCCACACTTTTCGGACTGTAGTTTTACCGGAGTAACGGGAAGTGGATAAGTCACCAAACCGGTGGTGCCATAAGCTCGCTCTTATCTTGAAATTTTGGCGGGAACAGTTGTGTCACGTCCCTCTGCCATCAGCCACGTGTCTCATCCAGAGTGGCCGACTTTGGTAACCGCCGTAACGCACGTCTCTTCAAATCACGTCTCATTAATTGTGGGACACGTGGCACTCCCGGTTGGCTGGCCTCTGTAACCGTTTCAATCCCCCATGCCTATATAAAGCTTTTAACCCCCTCATTTTACCATTTTCACTTCTCCTTCTTTACTTCTGATCGTTTTTCTCTCCCATTTTCTCACTTGTTTTGATCATAAAAAGACCAACTTTTGTCAACTTCTCCATTGCTGTTCTTTGATCGAAAGTGCTGTTGTGTTTCTTTTTTCATCTCGTCACTTTGAATTTTTTCAACTGCCTCTTCAATCTTACACCTTCAACTTGTTTCGCCCCCTACTTCGAATTCACCAATCTCTTTTTCCATATCTTCCAAATGTCTGCCAACACCGAAACTACCTCCCAGGATGTTCCCTCGGTTCCTTCTCAAGGAGCCAAGCCAATTTCACAACCCAAGGGAAAGAACGTCGTTGAGCCCACCGATTTAGACATAGTACCATCCAAATCCAACAACAACAAAGAATTTGAAGTCGAGAAGCCTTCTTCGGTTGCGGACAGAGGGTTCGATGTAAGGCGATATCCCTCGTCCATTACCGAGGATAAACTTGACCAGGTCCGGGCTGATTGCGGATGGGATAACCGTCTGGTGCAAGTGTTCGCCCTTGTGCCTGATGAATCTATCACCGACCATAGGGAAGGCTTCTTGTATGTTTACACCTATCCCTTTACACTCAAGCTTGACCCCACAATCGACCCAGTTATTTTAGATATGTGCCGGACATATAACGTAACCTTGGCCCAAATTGGTCCTATAATTTGGAGAACCGTGGCCTGCCTAGGGCTATTGGCCAACAATATATAAAGGGAATTTACGATGACACATTTCATCCGTTTATATTCCCCGAGCCTATTCCGAGGGGGAGTGATAAAGCTCGCCAAGCGAGGTCGGAACCCGATCTTTTCGAAAATAGATGAAGACAGAGACCGAGGCTGGTTAGAGCGCTACGTCCGGGTGAGGACCACAGACATTATTCCGGCTGATTATATGCCCTTCCCGGAGGGGTGGAACGATAATCGTAAGTTTTCAATTCTCCCTTCAATAATTAATCTTTCCATTCAATAGTTAATCTTGAATGCTTTGTTAAACACTTGTATTCACACTATTTCTCCCCTTCTTTCTTCGTATCAGCCGTGGCATGGATACCTCCGGCCGTTCGGAACATGAATGAATGGGTTGGAGCACTCCTCGGTCAACATACCCATGAAGAACGGACATGGGGGAACCTATCGCGTGGCCGATGGGTTGCCCAAAATCACGGTAATACTCTGCTTGAGTGGGAATATATTATATCCTCTAGTTTTTCCTTTCCTTCTTATAACCTCTTTGGTATTCAGGTTTACCCAAGGGCTCGGTGGAGCCAAGATCGGAGCCAGCAGCCGAGCCTGCTGCACCGGTACCTGAATTTGATTCAGCTGGGACATCTCTTCTTATTGTTGCTGCCAACACAAAGCGAAGAAAGCCCTCGGACAAAGGGCAAAAACCGAATAAGATGGCAAGGAGTGTCGTTCGGACTCTAAGGGATGAAACAGAGCCTGACTTAATTATTCGAATGGTCGGTGTGGCCCCCTCTGTAGCCTCTGTTCCGGTGGAGGAAGCTACCATTCCGCCATTTCCTACAACCGAGGCAGGACCTTCCACTCCGGCACTGCACACAGGTGGGGAAGAAATTCTTTATCCGACTCCTCTAAGGTCGATTGAATATGTTGATATTTCAGGTGACGCTTCATCTGAAGAGACCCCCCTGCAAAGGACTAGAGGATCCGGGCTAGCTTCAACTGTTAAAGCCGAACCAAGAGCAGAGTCGGTACCTGATACCGAGGCTCCAATGAATACCAGCTCACTGCCCGGTGGTGATCCAGCTGCTACACCCGAGGCACCCGTTTCTGCCGAGACCGCGGGGGTTGCTCCAGCATCCCCGGTGCCGAGGTCGGATAACCTCGATGACATATTCTCGGGCACACCACCTGCAACCGGGGAAGCTACCGGTTTCGAACATCTTCCCATCCCTCGAGTCACAAGGGCGGCTAGCCGGGCCACCGAAACTGGTTCAAAGGACAGCCTAGTACACGTCTTCCCGGCTCCGAGGGTGGAACCGAGGAGTACAAGGTCGGCCGTGGTTACCGTCCCCGAGGAATGCAGTTTCTTGTCCCGTCCTGTGGGAGTAGCAAGCTATCTGAGGCCCCTCATTTCGGACTCAGACAAGAGAAAAAAGACCAGAGTCCCCTGGCAGGGTCTCATTAACGAAAGCATGCACGCGAGCAACCGGTAAGCTTATCATCCAACCTTTCCATAGTTCGATGTGATCCTCTGCTCTAGTTTTATCCAAATTTAACCTCTTGTTTCTTTTACAGAGTGTTATGCTGGTCAACGAGGCCTTTATCCGCGCTCAGCAAGAGGTTAATGATTTGAAGGGCCAGCTGGATGCCCAAGGTCGTGAAACGGAGAAGTACCAACATCTTTTGCAAGAAAAAAAAAGATCAATTGAACCGGGCAGCTGCCCTTTCCAACCTTCAACCCAAGCTCAAAGCAGCGAAGGCCGAAAATCTTCGGTTGAAGGCTGAGTTGGCCGGAATGGTCGAAAAGAACTGGCTCCTGGAAGTGGACAAGGTCGGCCTTAGCCAAGACAATGTCCGTTTTTCTTTGAGGCTCGGTGAACTCGAGGTCACTATTTTATCAGCTTCGAGGTGAGCTTGACTCGGTCAAGGCTGATGCCGTGAAGATGGTCGAAAGGCATAGGCAGCTTGAATCCGAGAATGCTGAGTATAAGGAGAAGTTGAGGGTATTTGAACAGAAAGCCGAGGATAGGGCCCGTATATGCGACGAGCTCAAAACCAAATTCGAGGAGACAGCTGAGGCCAACGACATTCTGAAGGCCGATCTTGAGTCGTCTACTCAAGTTCAAAGAATCCTCGATGAAGAGAGGTCAGAATTAGCGGCTAAATTGGCCCAAACTAAGGCCGACTTAGCCGAATCTCTTAAGAATGTGAAGGTTGCCGAGGCTCATACCACGATTGCGATTGAGTATGAACGGTGGAAGTCCCGGAGGGCCACCCTTGAGCAAGCCTAACAAGGATTTGGTGATCTCCCGACCCTGATACTCGAAGCCAGAACGATCGAAGAGGAATCCAAGAGAGCCCTCGATAACCATTCCGAGGATTCTGAGAAAACCGTATCCGAGCACTCCGGCTCCAGTTACACCGGGTAGTTCAGGGCCTACACTAGCCTTTATTTTGCCTTTGCCTTTTTGGCTTGTTTTTGTTTTTTATCTTTGTAGAATTTCGAATGTAAAAATCCTTTATATACGGAATGCGCACTTTTCTTTCCAATTCTTTTTATTCTTTTTATCTGAATGTTTGTTATGAATTTTTCCCTAACCGTCAATCCCGTTAAGGAACAAACAAAAGGCTCGGAGTCATTTTTCCGGGCTATGCCTATATATTAGCATTTTTCTTTGTCCGGTACTTTTTGTCGAGGGATTTGGTCTAGTGGTTTACCCATGGGACTTATTTATGCTCTGTGAATTCAGACGTTTCCGAATCACGTTAGGCATTTTAGGACCGATGTCTTTCGGCAGCTTACCTATTATAGATTAGGTTCGGACACCTGAATCCCTGCCTTATCTATTTTTTGATATAGCAGTCCCCATTCGAGGGTGTTAAAAGATTTTGGCTTGGTTCAATGCGACCTTGTTGCCTTTGTCGAACTTCGACCATAGTCCCCGGTATAGGGTATTCCGATAAAATGATGCCGAATTTCAGTGGTAATCATCGGAGTAAGGTGGTAAACAAGAAGACATATCCGAAATGCAATAATCTGAATTTTCAATAATCTTTATATTGCAAGTATTTGCACGTACATGATATGAAGATTTCGCCCGTTTCCTTCTGTTTTTTGCCGTAACAATTACTAAGTGGACACGATTCGTTCTGATCGTTTGGTCCTTACATCGAAGCCTAATACAAAAGGTCCGGTTTTGCGCGAAGATGAGAAATACAAAATTTCGAGGACTTCTCCGAGGCTGCACTAACAGCGTTCACTTGCTTTGTTGAGCTGCTTCATTTTCTATTATCCAGGGTAAGCCTCGATGTGGGCATAGTAGTCTCCTAGTGTTTATCCAAGCTACATGATCGGGTAAGCACTATCAAGTCCCCACTCGTAGGGTATAGCCCCGAGTTTCCGAACATTTGTCCTCGTTTTTATCAAGTAACACGTTGTACTTGTTGCCTCGTTAAAACCCTTGTCGGAAAACCCATTTTGGGAAAAAATCGTACTAAGAAAAAGAGTGCAACACGTGTTTTCGGACCTAACACCTAACTTCATCCGGTACTCGACTTCCTGCAAAAAAGAAAAATTAACCAAAAAATAAACAAAGACAGGTGTCCATACCTTAGCAGTAGTATCTTTTCAAATGAGCCACATTCCAGTTATTGCGCAATCATTGTCCGTCCATTGATTCCAGCTGATACGACCCTTTACCCGTTATTCCTGTTATCTTGTACGGCCCATCCCAGTTCGGACCCAGCTTTCCATCGTTGGGATTCTTGGTGTTCAAAGTAACTTTACCAAGTCCCCAACTTGGAAATGCCAAAAATTGGCCCTCCGGTTGTAGTACCTTTCCATTCTCTGTTTCTGAGCTGCAATACGGACCAACGCGTTTTCGCGAAGTTCATCCAGGAGGTCGAGTTTTATATCCATGGCCTCCTTGTTTGACTCACCGGTGGTGTATCTGAATCGTAGACTTGGTTCACCAACTTCTACGGGGATGAGGGCTTCGGCCCCATAGACCAACGAGAAAGGCATTTCTCCCGTGCTTGATTTTGATGTGGTTCTGTAAGCCCAAAATACCTTCGGTAGCACTTCCCTCCAGTGATGCTTCGATGTTTCAAGTCTTTTCCTTAGGTTTTGAATTATTATTTTATTCGTGGATTCTGCCTGTCCGTTTGCACTTGGGTGATACGGAATCGATACAATTTTCTTGATCTTCAACCCTTCGAGGAAATCATTGACTTTGCTGCCAATGAACTGAGGATCGTTATCACAAGTTATCTCGGCCGGGATGCCGAAACGACAAATAATGTGGTCCCATATGAAGTCAATAACCTCCTTTTCTCTAATCTTTTTGAAGGACTGCGCTTCAACCCATTTGGAGAAATAGTCAGTCATAAATAAAATAAAATGGGCCTTACCTGGTGCCCATGGCAGAGGACCAATAATGTCCATTCCCCACTTCATGAATGCCCAAGGTGATATCACCGAGTGTAGCAACTCCCCGGGCTGATGAATCATCGAGGCATGTCTTTGACACCCATTACATTTTTGGACAAAATTCTTCGAATCCTCCTCCATCCGGTTCCAGTAATAACCGGCTCTGATAATTTTTCGAACTAAGGCTTCTGCACCGGAGTGATTACCGCAGGTCCCCTCGTGGACCTCTCTCATCACATAATCGGTTTCTCCGAGACCCAAACACTTGGCCAGAGGCCCGAAGAAAGATCGTCGATACAATTGGCCGTTTATTAAGTAGAACCGTACTGCTTTTGTACTTAGTGACCGTGATTCTTTTGGGTCACTCGGGAGCTTTCCATCTTGCAAATAGTCGATGTATTTGTTGTGCTAATCTCAAGTTAGGCACATCGCGTTTATTGCAGCATGCCCGTTTTCTACCGCCGAATTCATCAACTGCACTATAGTGCTGGGGTTGATTTCTTCCCATTCGACTGAAGAGCCCAAATTGGCTAATGCGTCGGCTTCGCTGTTCTGCTCCCTGAGTACATGTTGCATGGTCAACTCTTTAAACCGGTGTAGTATCACTTGGATTTTCTCCAGATACCTTTGCATTCGTTCATCCTTAACCTCGAAGACGCCATTCACTTGGTTAACGACCAAGAGAGAGTCGCATTTTGCTTCGATTATTTCAGCCCCCATACTCCGAACTAACTCCAAGCCTGCAATCATAGCCTCATACTCGGCTTTATTGTTTGTGAATTTAGTAGTTCTAATCGAACCCTTGAGGTTCGAGGCTCCATCCGTGTGTAAGGACCAAATACCCGAAGCCTTTTCCGAGGTTAGCAGGAGTTCCTTCTCAACCTCGAGGATCATAGCCAGGGTAAAATATGCCACAAAATAGGCCAAGATTTGGGACTTAATGGCCGTCTGGGGTTTATATTCGATATCATATCCGCTAATCTCTACGGCCCATTTGGTCAGTCTACTCGACAATTCTGGTTTATGCATGACGTTCTTTAGAGGATAAGCAGTTACTACGCATATCGGATGACATTGAAAGTAAGGTTTGAGCTTTCTTAAAGCACTTTCCAATGCCAAAGCCATCTTTTCAAGGTGGGGAAACGGGTCTCCGCATCCCCTAAAGTTCTACTCACATAATATATAGGGAATTGCGTATCTGATTCTTCTCGGACCAAAACACCACTTACCGCCATCTCGGATACGACTAGGTAGAGAAACAACTGCTCATCTTCCTTCGGTGTGTGCAGCAGAGACGGGCTGGACAAGTACCTTTTCAATTCCTGCAAGGCTCTTTGGCATTCCGGTGTCCAAACGAAGTCATTCTTTTTCCTTAATAAGGAGAAGAAACGGTGAATTTTATCCGAAGATCTCGATATGAACCGACTCAATGCTGCTATCCTTCCGGAAAGCCTCTGTACTCCTTTGACGTTATTTACGACTTCAATATCCTCGATGGCTTTGATCTTATCCGGGTTAATTTCAATTCCCCGGTTGGACACTATGAAACCCAAGAACTTGCCCGATCAGACACCGAAGGCACATTTCTCCGGGTTAAGCTTCATGCTGTACTTACAGAGTACATCGAAGGTTTCCTGCAAATGTTTTAAATGGTCCTCTGTTTCCAAGGACTTGACTACCATGTCATCAATATAAACTTCCATTGTTTTTCCTATCTGTTCTTCGAACATCCCATTAACTAGGCGTTGGTAAGTTGCACTGGCATTTTTTAACCCGAAGGGCATGACATTGTAACAGTATGTCCCGTACTGGGTAATAAAGGATGTTTTCTCTTGATCCTCCGGGTGCATTCGAATTTGGTTGTACCCAGAGTAAGCTTCGAGAAAACTCAACATCTCATGCTCGGCCGTTGCATCGATCATTCTATCGATGTGAGGCATCGGAAATGAATCCTTCGGGCATGCTTTGTTTAGATCCTTATAATCAACGCACATTCGAAATTTATTACCTTTTTTCGGCACCACCACTACGTTAGCTAGCCAGTCCGGATATTTTACCTCCCGGATAGAGCCTATTTTCAAAAGCTTTGTTACCTCATCCTTTACGAAGGCGTGTTTTGCCTCTGCCATGAGCCTCCTCTTCTGCTTCACCGGGGGAAACCACCCGTCAAGGCTGAGCTTGTGAGTCGTCACTTCCGGTGGCACACCTGCCATATCTATATGGGACAATGCGAAACAATCGGCATTAACTTGAAGGAATTTAATTAACTTGCTCCTAAGCTCCGAGGTTAACCCCGTGCTAGGTATACCTTTCTATCCGGTAGATATTCGTACAAGATGACTTGCTCTAGCTCCTCTACTGTAGACTTTGTTGCATCCGAGTCATCCGGTAAGACGAACGATCTAGGTACACCGAAAGCATCCTCTTCATTCCCTGGGTCCGACCCCTTCTGCTCCGCTGCCGGACCAGTACACTTTAATTGCTATTTAGAGTCCTTGCCATCGACTGATTGATCTTCTTTTTTATCCAATTTTTTGGGAAGGGGTGGCGCTTCCTCGACCGCGAACATCTGCCTCCTCGTAGCGGGTCGTTCACCTCGGATGGTTTTTATCCCCTCCGGTGTCGGGAATTTCAGCAGCTGATGTAATGTCGATGGCACGGCCTTCATGCTATGTATCCACGGTCTACCCAGCAATGCATTATACTTCATATCTCCTTCGATGACATAGAACACTATTTGCTGAATGGTGCCGTCAATGTTGACCGGCAAAGAAATCTCCCCCTTCGTGGTTTCACTTGCCATATTGAACCCACTGAGTAGTCGAGCAACCGGTATGATCTGATCGAGTAGCCTTAGTTGTTCAACCACTCTCCACCGGATGATGTTGGCCGAGCTACCTGGTCAATCAAAATACGTTTAACTTGTGATTTAAAAATAAGAATAGAAATTACCAATGCATCATTGTGCGGTTGAATGATGCCTTCTGCATCCTCATTGTTGAAAGAGATGGAACCCTCGGGTATGTAATCCCGGCTGCGCTTCTCACGCACAATGGAAACCTTTGTTCGTTTCATCACCGTTCCTCGAGAAGCATCTGTGCCTCCGATTATCATATTGATTATATGCTGAGGTTCCACCGGTTCGGCCCGTTTGTGAGAATCTCTTTCCTTGTAGTGGCTTTTAGTTCGTTCACTCAGGAATTCTCGAAGGTGGGCATTCTTCAGTAACCGAGCCACCTCCTCTCTTAATTGGCGACAGTCCTCAGTTCTGTGCTCATGGGTTCCATGATATTCACACATCACGCTCGGGTCCCGTTGACCCGGGTCTGATCTTAGTGGTCTCGGCCATCTTGCTTCTGCGATACGGCCAATAGCCGAGACGAGGTCCGAAGTGTTGACATTGAAGTTATAGTCCGATATCCTTGGTAAGTCTTTGTTACTAGCTGAGATTCCGACATCACTCCTAAATGAGAGACCTCGACTGTTCGACGAGCGCTCGGTCCGTTTATCACCCCGATCGGAGAATTGACTGGGGCCAACCCTTGATTTTTTCGACCTGAAGCTTGGCTTTTCCGAATGAGAGTAAGGTCGATACCTTTCCCTCGATGGTCTTGACTCCGGCTCGTAATTTTTCCTCGATCTCTCAGAGCTTTTGTTCATATTTACGGGTCCCGAGGGAAGTTCGAGTTGGTCATCCTCTACCCGAATCTTTGATTCGTATCTGCTATGGACATCTTACCAGGTCACAGCCTCGTATTCCAATAAGTTTTCTTTTAGTTTGATTGAGGCTGTTGAGCTTCGAGGATTAAGCCCTTTGGTAAAAGCTTGTGCAGCCCATTCCTCTGGAACCGGAGGGAGCTCTATCCGTTCCCTTTGGAACCAGTTGACAAATTCCCGTAATGACTCATCGTCTCTTTGGGCTATACGAAAAATATCCGCCTTCCGGGCCTGCACCTTTTTAGCTCCAGCATGGGCTTTTATGAATGCATCCGCGAGTATTTCGAAAGAAGTGATTGAATGCTTGGGCAGATAATCGAACCAAGTCAATGCTCCCTTCGATAGGGTTTCCCCAAACATTTTCAACAACACGCACTCAATTTCATCCTTTTCGACGTCATTGCCTTTTATGGCACAGGTGTATGAAGTCACGTGCTCCTGTGGGTCCGTTGTGCCGTCATATTTCTGGATATCCAGCATTTTGAACCTCTTCGGGATCAATTTCGGAGCTGCACTTGGAGGAAAAGGCCTTTGAATATACCTTTTTGAATCCGATCCTTTTAGAATAGGTGGAGCCCCGGGATCTGATCTACCCGAGAGTTATATGTTTCCACCCTCTTCTTTGTTGAATCTACCCGTTTTGCCAAGGGCTCGAGCATCTTCAGAACTTTGGTGGATGAACAGGCTCCCGATCCATTACTTTCGACTCTCCGTGTTTCATCCCTTCTTGGTTCAGTGACACCTTTTGACCTTTCCGGGGCGGCCTTACCATTTTTGCTTTGCAGCTGAGCTATTGCAACTCCCTGTTCGGCTATGGCGGTTCCCTGTTCCTGCAACATTTCAAAAATTAAACGTAAGTTAATCTCATCCGGAGTATCCGGAGCTTTCTGGCCTTGGGCCTGGGATAACGTAGTATTCAAGGGATCAGTGGCCGGTAGGGTGGTGTCACACCCTAACCTTACCAGGGTGCGATGGGCACCCGACCCTTAGTTAGGGCCGAGCGAACCCGCAGACTCTTATTACACACATGATCTCTTTGGACTTTTAAATCAAATACAAATGAAATTCATAGTAAATGCTTTCAGAATATTCTTTTCATCTTTCCTTAATCCAAAAAAATCTGTAACCACATGGACATTATAACATAACACAAAATGACACACCGGCTGATGGAGCCGCTTACAGACTGACTTCCAATACCCACGACTCTTTCTGCAAAGTCTCTAACATTTATCAGAAATCATAACACATATACTCTTACTTGGCAGCACTCCAGGAGCAAGTGGAGCTTGTCAACGCCACTGGAACATCTTCTATATTGACTTCTACTCATCTGGGTGTACATGCGCGACATGAAACGCAGCCCCCGAAGAAAGGGGGTCAGTACCGAATATGTACTGAGTGTGTAAAGCATGAAATACAGAAAACAGGACCATAATCGAAACGAACAGTACAAGAGTGAGTACATTATCCAGATTACCAAAGCGCTTATTTTCCAATCACAAATCGTGTGTGCAGATGTCATATGTCAGAAAAAGTACAGATCCAGAATATCAGAATGATTGTTTCCCAAGCACAGATCATATATGCCGAAGTCATATGTCAGAAGAAGTACGGATCCAGAGTGTCAGAATGTTTGTTTTCCAGACACAGATTATGTATATCAGAATCTTATATCGTATGTGTGCATATAACAGATCCCGGCCCTCTCGTGAGGGACGCGGTGAACAGAATCATATAACAGATCCCGGTCCTCTGGTAAGGGACGCGGTGAATAGAATCATCATGTGCCAAAATCATATATCATATATGCATGTAACAGATCTCGACCCTTTAGTGAGGGACGCGGTGAACAGAATTATCAATGCATGTCAGAATCATATACCATAAATGCAGATAACAGATCCCGGCCCTTTATTGCAGAACGCGGTGAACAGAATCATCATGTGCCATCCTGGCCGCCATCCCCATATCATCATATACATATATACATATAACAGAACCCGGCCCGCAAGGGAGAGGGACGCGGTGAACAATGCAGAGGAAGGCGCACGATAACAGAACCTGGCCCGGGACGCAGTGAATAACATACTGAGACTTGCACGAACAGAGTACTGCGAAACCATATGCACACAAATCCAGACTCGATAGATACATACACTTACCGAGGTTCGAAGGATCATAAACACGTTTCAAGTCAATCGGAGTTAGTATATGAAAGTTACAGACATTTTACCACAGAACGTTTATGAACATTTCAAAGTAAATCCGAGATCTTTTACGAAAGTTAGGGACATTTTACTACAGAAACCTTTTTGAACGTTCCAGAAGCTATTTTTAGAAAATCAAAGCAATAATCATATTAGGTACCTTTTGAATATCGTTATGGATCGAATCAAATAAAGCTTTTGGAACCATATGTACGTATCAAAATAAATCAAAGACTCAACGGAATAATCAAACGTGCTATCAAAATCCAGACATTAGTCATACCAATATCTCTCGAATACCATACGAAAATATATCAAACAGAACTTCGGACATTAACACATACAAAACTCTTTTAGGAACAAAACTCTTCATGCTCATCTCGTTGTCCAATCCTATAATAAGATCGATCATATGGAATATACTCATATCAAGAAGTGAATAAGAATCGTAAACAAACTCAGAATCGAAGAATAGAGTAATCCCCAGAGTACATATCATACCTTATTTGGCTCTAGGACATGCCAAAAGAAAGAAAGGGTAAGCCTTACATACCTGTTCGACCGCTTATAAGCTACGCCTATTCGTCCAAGCTTGTAAGTCTACATTTAAAAGGAATTTAAGCTAATGTTAGCCTTTTCGTCGCACATTTGTACTGTTGACACCCAATTTTGTCCCTCCTTTATTTAATTTATTCACTCAGGCGTCTAAATTTACTGACAAGCTAAATATTTTATTTTCACTACTATTATTTGCGCTACTTTTATTTTCAACATTACGAGCATTACTTTATCATAAATTTTAAATGTTCGTCATCGTTTCATTTTCGGGTTTGGAATCGTTAAATTAATTACAAGACAACACTTTGTAAAATCTTTATTTTTCTACATACTAATTATTAATTGTCTTTACATAGTATATGTTGTACTAGTTATTAAATTAGAAGCCCAAAGATAATTAATATAGAGGAGGAATTTCAGCCTAATAAACAACCCACATTTTAATACCCAACCCACATTATATCAGCCCACATTTAATTCAAACGACCAGCCCATTACCCCTAAATATTTGGACCAACTGAGCCCAAATAACCCCCTACCCGTCCAGCCCACGTTTCACTAAACCGACCCAACCCATTTTCGTTTTCTTCACCACCACCTAAACGAACCCTAATCAAAAAAACGCAGCCCTCTTCTCTCTCTCTCTCCCTTTCTCTTTCTCTCACCATCTCCGCTCCTCCCACGCTTCTGTCCCCTCCACCTCCTTCTGTTCCCCACTCCTCTGCTTCCTCCACTTCCCTCTGTCCCCCACTCTTCTCTCATACGCTCCTCTCTCTCCTTTCTTAAACCCAAACCTTATAAAAGGATGGTGAGTTGAATCGAGGAAGGGGGGAGAAAAAAAACGGAGGAAAAAGATCCGAAAAATCCCATGGTTTCTTGAAATCAATTGGAAATTCTAAACATTTCATTCTGTTTGCTCTGTTATTATTTCGAAGTCGAGTGTATAAAACTCGAGAATTGAACACTGATTGGACACGGATTGAAATACTTTAATTTTGACTCGAGTTTCGAATCTGTCAATACGAGAGTAGATTCGAGGCCTCGACGCCTTCATTTCACTGCATCCAAAAAAGGTCAATAACTTTCCTCCCTTTGTTTATCATTTCTAGCCTCGTCTGTTTAGTTTATCTTCGTAGCAAGTCATTTTATTTCTGTGGTAAAATTGTTGCTGGATCGCCTTTCTGTTAGTATCAAAATCGTGTTGTAGTATACTGTAGTTTGGATGCTTAGACTGAATTTATAAGACTCAGAACCTATTTGAAAGACGAATATACATAGGATATACCGCGGGTATCAAGGTAAGCAGAAGGTATACATTCGACATACACCCGATATACACACGATGATGTGTATATTCTAGGTATATTGTGTATATGGTTAAAACAGGTCGACATTTCCCCCTCTTTTAATCTATTTGCTCAAGTAATATAACTTGACACGAATGCAATTTGTTTGGGGTAAGATATGGTGAAATGGTTATATGACATGTTTATGTTGTTTGCTAGTTAATTTGGTACTGCCCAGTCCTAGTTTTACAGAAATACATTATTTCAAACTATGAGGCTGTAACTCTCCCCTCTCACTCGATCAGTTAAAACCATATAGAAGAAGTAGAATATAGCAATGCTAAAATCTGCCCTGTCCCTTTCTTACCTTCCTCATTTGGTTACAAATATCTGATTTCTCTAGGATTAGTCGAGTCCAAATTTAGCTTGTAAAGATCCTGTACGATTTAAATATATGCCTGTGATTGTCTAAGCACCATTCATATGCCTGCAGTAATTGACTACGTTATTTAAGGTTTACGACAAGTTTGCTTGCATTGTATACCTACTAGCATTATTTGTGTGTCAATGTTTTTGAGAATTTGAACCTATCGTTGATCTTTGTTTCATCTCCAACAGTGTCAAACATATATATGTTATGTTCCATTAAAATAGTTTCTTGGTTTTTTCTAAACTTACAAATGATCTTGTGGCAAATGCTATATGCTATATGTGTCTTACCTAGAATGAAGTTAAAAATCCTTGTATGGTTTCAGTCTTTCTTTCTTTTACAGTAAGTTCTGCCAGTTAAAGAATGAGCAAGCATGTTTCAGTTTTCCTTGAATCTGTAGTTATTAAATGTTGGTTTAGAAAATAAGATTTACAAATGATTTATGCTCAGTGTAACATCCTGTAAATTCCCTCCACAAATCTGCCAAACAAGTGATAGTCCAAAGAGTCGCATATTGGTTTGTTGAGTTGGGTTCTATACTTGAATTTTGGAAACATTGTATGAAGTTTAACCTATCTGCTGAATGAAACCAGTTTAGGCCGATATAACGAATGTGTATAGGTCCTTGAAATGTTAAGAATCTTATGTGTAATAACTTGATGTAGCATGTTAAGTCCAAAATGGGATCTCAGGAACTTCATGGTGTTTGCTTAAAGATAAGTGCTCCGTTTTCCTTCATGTTTGAGGATGTCTCCTCTTCTATTCTCTCTAATGCGATGTGTTGATTATATGCATGTTCCTTCTGGAAGTAACATCTGAACCTTGCATGATTCCTCTGTTTCCAGCCCCTTTAACTAAGTGAATAACCCTGCTTCTGTCCAATAATTGTTCAGTTAGGTGTGGCTAAATAAATGTACTCAATTTTGATACATATAGAATGTGATGTATAGCTTTCTTCCTGTAAGAAAATTTAATACTATAAATGGGCAAATGGCCGATTTCTTCCTCAGTTTCTCTGTTAATAGTGTGAAGTTTGTTTGACTTTATTCGTGTATTGTTGTCCTGGAAACTGAATTTGCTCTACTCTTTTGGTTGCTTGAACACGATTTTAGGCCTGAACTTGTTTTCCTCTAACTGTTTTATTGGTATTGAGCTTTACTGCTCATTTTTATTTATTTCTATCTGTCACGCAGCCAGGCAGCGAGCTTTATTTTGGGCTGCCATTATTTACGTAATGTTTTCCTTGTTCTCTTCACATGCTTGCTTATTCAGTTGTCATGCTGTCTTAATGGTACAATTTCACCCTGCCTAGACTACCACTCTATGTGTTCGTTTTGTTGACAGTATGTGAAGTACACCTAGTATACACAATATGTACTCAATCTACATGATCCATTGGTCTGTTTGAATTTGCATTATACACGTTTGGTCTTATTTGTTGGTTATGTACTAATCTTTTTTTTCGTTTTTATGCATGACATCTCGCACACGAGTGCAAGCGACTCGTCATCTTCCCCGCATTTTGACGTTGGGCCAAAAGCCCAACACAATTTCTCTCGAGTCAGCCCACATAGTAGCAGCCGATCCACAGCCAAACAAGGAAATAAAAATCTGGGCTGAAGCCCAATAGGCGTGATAACAGCAGCAACACATATAAAAAATGTTACTGGACTGAAGCCCAGCCGCAAACAGATCACAGCAGTCCAAATGGGCCAAGCCCATTTATGTTATATCTGCCCTTCTATTTTTATTTTTTTTGTGTGCATTTAACATGTATTGTATGACTAACATTTGCGCTTGTTAATTAAGATAAACCTTAGTGACATTAAGGGTTTTAGTTTAGTAATGGGTAGTTAATTCCACAAATTACATTCACTTCTATTTTTAAAATTATTTACGGTATCTATAATATTTATTTTTTAGAATAATTGATTTTCAAAATAGCATAACTACATATTTGGAGCTAAAGGAATCATGATTTATTCTTACTATCTTAAAAATTAAAAACGTCACAAATTTTTTACACTAACGTCAGCTTACTTTGAGAAATAAAAAGGCAAACTAGTTGTGTGGATAACTTCATTCACTTTAGCTTTTTTTTTAACGCTTGAAACGTATATTTGTTAAAACAATCCTTACATAGTCTATATTGAACTATTAGTCTTTTGTAGGTCTTACTTTTAATGACACTAAAAATCTTCTTTTATACAAATAATTATTTTTCTACAAGTTTTACTTTAAATAACTTTAGCAACACTTACAAGATATTTTCTTAAATATTTAAATATTCACATCTACATTTTTAGCCTTAATTAAACAACATAAGTCCGGTCGGTTAACCATTGTTAATGGGTCTTAAAGGATGTCTAATACCTTCCCTTTAGACTAATTGAACCCTTACCTAGAATCTTAAGTTTCCCAGACCTTAAACAGAGTTAACTTTAAACATAACTTTAATAAACTTTAGGTGTCCTAATTCACCATAAATAATTAGGTGGCGACTCCTTAAAACAAATAAATAAAAAGGGAATCACCAATATGTTGTACTCTACTTTAACCCGGTTAAAATGGGGTATGACATGTACCATATTTCAAATCATACTATTTTATATTCTGCCGAAAATCGGGCAGCATCTCCCCTGTTTATATGCCTAGCCCGAATTCTCAATTCAGCAACCAACAACAACAACAACAACAACAATACCAACATTAATCATAATATTTCCAATACCAACGTATGCCATAAAACAGCCCACACATTATTTTCTAATTTCCTCAACCAACCAAATTTGCGATATAACTATTTAATAATTTTATTTCCGTAAGGGAGTCAAAATTAATACTAACAACATCAATAACGACATCCTCCACATTCTACAAGTTGAATACATTTATTTTCATTCAAAATTCTCTTCAAATCTCATTCCATAATTCACAACGCCAACAAATGAATTTATCACACTATTTTCTCCGTTCTAGTTCGGTAGAACTCTAAATAAACTTATTAGCAATGAAAAGGAACCTTAATCTTACCTCAAGTGTGCAGCCACCATGTCCACCCCCTTCTTTTTGGTTGATTTTTAGCTCAAATTGGAGGCAACGCAACATAGAACACTTTTCTCTTCACGGGCTTCGGGATTCGGGGCTCAAATTTTGGTCAAAATTGATCTTTTCTCTCTAAGCTCTCTTCTCTCTTTTTCTCCAGAATTTTATGGGTGTTTTGTTCTGAAAAATGAGGAGAAAAGGCTGATATATCACTTAAATAAACATGGGTCATGGAACTAACCCGGTTGGGCCCGGATTGGGCCTAGCCCATTGACCTTCCTGCCTTAAAACGTCCATATCTCCTTATCCCGACGTCTCCTGTGGACCCACGACCTATGGTTGGAAATCTAATTCAATTATCTACAACTTCTATTTCTTGGTATTTTTCCAAATTCCAAACAATACCGTTTTTGCCCCTCGAAGTCAGATCACCCGAAAACGTTACTTAAAAATATTTGTTTGGAGGACTTCCACTTTGATTTGGCTCAAGGGTCCTTCTTGAGTTGTGTTTAACTTCACATATGTGATTCATATAACTTGTCACGTGTTCCAAAAAAAAATCTCAATGTGTGGGCCCCACCTCCGCTTACGAATAATCCGACGTACAAAAAAATACGAAATATAATACTATCAACGTGAGTTTAAATTATGTAGTAACAACGTGATTATCAATGTTTGAGGAAGCACGTGTCACGCTCAGGCTCTGAAAATGCGGGGTATAACAGGTGGCATTCTCCTGGTTCACGATGTTCTGCCGGTTGAGGCCTTCCCTCAAATCAACAGAGTTTGGGTCGATTGGATCTGCTGGTAGATTCGGTAACCCACTGTTCTCGTTTTCGGTCACAATCTCGTTGTTATTGACATGACCAGATTGTCCGCTGCTTGTCATAGTCTGTTTTTCGGTGGAAATTAGTAGACGATTCCTTAGTCAAACGGTAAAAGGAGGTAGAAGCCAAGATTAAAAATCACTATTATCCAGGCCCCACGGTGGGCGCCAAACTGTTTATCCCGAATTTTGGTAATCAATTGAATTTGTAAGTGAGGTATAGGATATGTGGATAACTTTAATCTATTTTAGGTTTATGAGAAATATTTGTGGATTTACTTGCTATGGTACGTATATATGAATGTATATTAATGCCTTGAATGAATATGTTGCTATAGATGATTAAGCTAATGGTGTTAGAGGAATATGCAAAGATCCACTGATCCGGACTAAAGAGAGAGAGATAATGCTTTAATATATGTTTGCTATTACAATGTTCTAGATTTCAAAAAGTCAACCCTTAAAAGTAAGGAGATGTCCTCTATTTATAGTTTTGCCTTATGGGCCTTGACTACAACATAAAGCCTTTTTAGAATAAAAGAAACCCTAAAAGGATAAGGTTGGACCGTACGGTCTGACACCTGTACGGTTGCTAGTACAACGTGACAGAACGGTCTTGACGCGTGGTAACTCTGCAACTGGTTAACCGGACCAACGGCCACGACCAATTTGGACATGAAGAAACCGGACTAACGGTCACGATCGATTGGGTCATGGAGAAACTGGACTAACGTCAATGCAAAGTTTGGTCCAGAAATACCGGACCAAACAGATTTACTCCACTTTTCTCGGATCAACTGCACCTGGTGCAATCCCACCGGTCCGAAGGAAAGACTTCGTACTCATGCTTGTTTCTTCCTATCCCCGGTTCCCGGTATCACCGATCTTGCATACATCCGGTTTTTACCGTATACAATAATCTTGAATTTCTAATCTCTACCATATTTGTGCGCCCATTACAGTATATTTATCAAGATGGTAACAGTTTATCAATTTCATGAACACGGATATTATACTCCATTTTTCGTTTTACCTAGGCTCAAAGTTAGAATGCAAAAATAAAATTTTAATATATATATATATATATATATATATATATATATATATATATATATATAAATTTCATTTGAATCTTGTGATCTTCATTATGCTTTATCATTTTCCTCAAATATATTACTAAGTATAAAATAAAATTATTAAACCTAAAATCTTACTATAAATGTAAAAAGAGAACATTCTTTTTTGGAGTAGATTTAAAATAAAAGCAATACAGATAAACTGAGACGATATTGTATTTTTCTCTCTGAAGCACTTTCCTTTTTGAAGGGGAAAAAAGCGGACACTGCAATCAATATTTTATAAACTTTGACGTCTCTTCATAACATTTGTATATAGAACATTGGTACACGATAATAATATTAAATAAAAAAAGAACGCAAAGGGCACTTGTGTGACTATAGGTAGTGTGACATATGACATACCTGCTGATGTATGGCCAGCCAAACGTCCCACCACGCACAAATTAAGGGCTTCAAATCCTAATCATTCTATCTTCCAATCTGTTACAATGATTATTAGACTTTTACGTAGGTTACCGAGTGTAAGTTATATGCATTAATTGTGTGTATGCTTTTCTTTATATCATTATTAGGGTAAATTATTTACAATAACACGTATATATGTTGTAATAACCCAGCTTTTTATTTTTAGCTAAAACGCTCTACTTTGTAATTTGAAATTTTGTACAAATCATATTGACCATTTACTTGGGCTTGTTTATTTTGGTTCGAATTCGAGGAACTCTAATGGGTTTTGGACAATAAAAATCAGATCCGAACTATGTAGGATTATGTTTTTTCTGGTGCAAGTGCAATCACGCTAGGGAGGTCAATCACGATGGGGAGCGCAATCGTGCTGGCGGAAAAATGTTGGCCAACACTATCTTTCTCAAGGAGCACCATCGCGCAAGAGGCCCAGGCGCAAGCACAAACACGCACCAATGGCGCTTTCCCTAATACGGTGCTAGCGCGCTGAGTGTTTCTTAATCGATCTCGGGCACGATTACGCAGCTGGAGCATAATTGCACTAAATGTTGTTACAGGTATAAAACCGAGCATGATCGGTATTTTAAGCTTATTTCATCATTATTCGTCTTTGCTTGGAATAGCTTGATTTAAAGAGAGGGGTTTCACCTACAAGCTTGGGTAAGTGATCTAAACTCGATTTTGATTAAGCATCGTGATTACCCATTTAATTTAATGATTAATCTATGAATTTTCTAAATAGAAATTGGGGCATTTTGCCCTGGGTTAAAGAGAACTAAAGACCAAAGATTTGAGTGTCGATTCGAAATTGAATTGAAATCTAATGATAGATTTGAACTCGTGGAATTATCGGTAACCCAAATCTACGGAGTATTTATTTCAAGGTTTCTGATTTAACTTTTTGATTAACTTTGGCTTTGATCTAATCAAAAATTGTAATTTGAGTATTATTGAATTCGTCTAACCTCGTAGAGTATTTTTTTTTTTTAAGAGATTGGAGTCATTGATGGAATTTGGATGCAATAAGGCTATCTTCAGATGGAGTAGAGGTGGCGGTCCACGTCCAGTAGTATTTGGCAGAGAAGATGAGTAGATTGGGCAGTTATTGGGGTTCGTAGGTGAAAATACTCGAGTTGACCATAACGTGTACATAATATTAAGAGCTGGGATGGTAAGAAGGAAAATTAACATTTTATACAACTCTAAAGAGCAATGGCAAAAATTTAGCCAATAATTGACATTGGCACTTATAGTCCAAAAATCGGCAACATTTAACTCTTATAACTTAGTCTCTCTACAAAAGCAACATACCGAGTATAATACTACAAGTGTGATCTAGGGAGGATAGGATATATGCAGACCTTACCCTCATATTTATGGAGCAGAGAGGTTGTTTTCAAAAGACGCTCGGCTCAAGAGAAGAAAAAAAAAAAAGGAAAATAGAAGAAAGAAATCGACACAGATACAAAAAAATATGAATAACTTTTAGTCTCTCTCTTTTTTTGTATTTTTAATTTCTCAACTCCATCCCAGATTTCTTCTTCAATAACTCATAAAATTCCCATAAATTTTTGTAGGCAGTCCTCTGCGGTCGTAAAAAATGACAAGTCAGCAAAAAGTTTCTTTTCCAACACATTTTCTGACAATGTGTGTAACTTTTTATCGAGAAAACAATATAAATGGTCTCTTAACTATGGGAGCAGGTTCAAAATAATTCCTTAACTATGCTCTTAACGGTTTTAGTCCTTTAAATTTGTCACAAGTTAACAAAAATGGTCCCTTAACTATGAGGATTGGTTAAAAATAGTCCCTTAAGTATGCACTTAACAGTTTTGGTCCTTTAGGTTCGCCAAAAGTTAACACTTTTAGTCTCCGATAAAATATTCATCGAACTCTGTTTGTTAGATTTGACGAGAACTATGAAAAAAAGGAAAAAATTAGCGAGAACTTATATTTAGAGATACACATTACTAAAGAAAAGACCAAATTTCTCAGGACAAAACCGATGGATGTCAGTCGGTTATAGGGAAAACTGAGGAAAAAACTACAGACTTGATAATGTCAGAAAATAGTATCTCGAAACACAAAGACTGACGGACTCTGTCGATTAAAACAGAGGGAGTCCATCAGCTAAGTAAAATACACTAAACTCATTTTTACTGAAAACCCTGTATAAAAATAAATACTTCCATCGTAGTGATTCTTTTTTAAAAAAAAAATTAGTTTCTGCGCAATTTTCCTCGAAAATAATCGATGGACATTCGTTGGTTTTCGTAAAAAAATAATAATAATAATAATGTCCCTCGATTTTATCCATCGGTTTCCGTCCATCGTTTTTCGATTGTTTTTAGTAGTGACAATTTTTGTAGTTTCTGCTATTTCTAATTTACTTACATCGGCTTTGTCCCAAAGTATTTGGCCTTTTCTTTAGTAATGTGTACCTCTAAATGTGAGTTCTCGCTAATTTTTTCCTTTTTCTTTTTCATAGTTCTCGTCAAATCTAACAAACATCAGAGTTCGATGAATATTTTATCAGAGGCTAAAAATGTTAACTTTGGCGAACTTAAAGGACCAACACTGTTAAGTGCATACTTAAGGGATTATTCTTAACCAAACCTCATAGTTAAGAGACCATTTTTTTTTAACTTGTGACAAATTTAAAGGACCAAAACTGTTATGTACATAGTTAAGAGACTACTTTGAACCTACTCTCATAGTTAAGGGACCATTTATGTCCTTTTCTCCATTTTATATCACGTATATCGTTGTATATTACACACGGGTTTTCTTCTGACACATTTTCCAATAATAAATATCACGATATACAATGTGATATACATAAGTATACACGGTGATATATATACAACACGTCAAACACACATTTTCCCCATTTTCATACATTATCTGCCGCATCACTACCACAAAAACACCATAACCACCAATCCTTGCATAGTAACAACACAAAATACCATTCCAACCAGAAAAAAGAGGGAAAAAAAAGATTTTTGAAATATGCCTCCCTCAACAATGGTGCCAAGTCATGTGAAGCCACGACCCATCGTCAAATAATTCATCCAATCCTCCATCCCAGTGAAGCCGTGAGCATTGTCGCCGTCCAACCCTTGTCACCACCTTCCATTTAGAAATTCTTTTGTGGGTTTTAGTCTAATTTATTATTAATAGCAAAAGAAGAAGGAAAGAAGATGAAATTGAATGTTAACGTTTTGAGATTTAGGGAATAGGTTGTAATTTGTCAATGTTTTAATTAAAAATATCATTATTGAAAATTCACTATTTTTCTACTGAAATTTTCCACTGAAAAATGTTTAGTGGCTATTCTCACTGAATGTCGGTGGGAAAAACTTAAGTAGTAGTATTTTCACATGGAAAAATCAGGAAGTTTCCCAAAATTTCAATGAGAACCTGTTTCCCACCATGTGTTTTTTCAATGAGCTAGTTCGGTGGAAATGAGGTGAAAAATCATGTGTTATAACACAAATTTCCCACTAAATGTCAGTGAAAAAAACCTATATTTCTAGTAGTATATCAGATCCGGCCAAAAACTTGGAGTCTAGCTTTTTAAAAATGGGCCTTTCTGAATGACCTAGTAGTGTAAATTTCTCTTTAATTAATTAAAGGTCTTAGTTTTGAGTCTTAGGAATAGAGTCATCTTTGGCAAAAATGTTATATATCTCATGAGGGGTTTTCTAGAGCGTGAATTGAACTCCGAATACCGGATGGTTGAATAAATAAAATAATAGGGCAATTTGCATGATTGCCCTTCGCTGGGGGTGGTCTTTAATTTTTACCACTCAAAATGATGGTCGTTAACTTTTGCCCTTCAGGCAGAATTTGTAGATGGATAGAATTTGCAAATTTCTGCCTTAAGGCAGAATTCTGTCCATGCAAATTCTGCCTTAAGGCCCAAATTCTATCTTTCGAAATTCTGCCTTGTGTTTTTTTTTTTTTTTTTTTTTATCTGAGCTGAGGTTCGAACCCACAACCTCGGGGTATTAGGCTAAGGGCAAAATTTAAAGACAACCAATTTGAAGGGTAAAGACCACCCTAAATGAAGGACAATCGGTGGAAAAAAAAATGATAGATCTTTGGGCTTTTATGTTCAATTAAATCTATCAAATCTGATAAAAAAATTATATATATATTCAAGCCGGTGACATGCTAGCTTTAAAAATAGGGAAAATTACGCTTTGTCTATTTTTGAAATATTTACGCCACATAGTCCATATTTTGTGTACAAACACCTCATTTAGCTCATATTTATGTATAAACACCTTTTATAAACTATTTTACACTTTATACAAGGTTGTACATTATGTCTAATGCTTTCCCCCCAAGTATAATCTTGTATAATATTATGTAATGTTGTATAATATTATATATTGTGCTACGTGGCGTAAATATTTTCAAAAGCTATATATCTTTGAAAATTTCCGGTAATAGTTTTCACTTTGACATGAATATAAGTTGATGGGAAACTAGCTAGTAGCTTTAGCAAGGAATTGCTTAAAATGTTTGGATAAAATATATGTCCACGTAATTCTCAAGCTCAAATATTTGTTTGACTTAATTGATAGTTATCTTCTTATGGATTGTTGAGTATGCGGGATGAGCTATAATAATTCTGAGATAAAATGGAAAATTATTTTACTCCACGTTTGATTGATGTGATACACTAAAATGATGAGATTAACTGTATATTCCATGCAGAGTTTGAAGTCCACAAGGTCATGTCTCTTGTATAGCCTAAAAATTGTATCGTTGGACAACTAAAAAACTATTACGTAAAATGAGAAAATAGATTAAAAGAGAAAGATAAATGCTTTCGACAAAGAAGGCCATGTAAAAGTCGGTGCTTTCATGCCTCTATCCCCAACCCCAACCAACACCCCCCCCCCCCCCCCCCCAAAAAAAAAAAAAAAACCGAAGATTCTAAGTGATGCCTAAGATTATCTAATGCGTGACAGAAATTTATTCGACTTTGGCATCTAAGAGAATTAAAACTTAAAACAAATAGATTCACCGTAACATTTGAAACTTCAAAGTCCTGGTATCATAATTTTTCAGCGACAACGGAGTATGTAGAAATGGAATCCAAATTAAATACTCCTAACAAGTAACAACATACAGTCTATGCACTCCCAAACCCAAAAATGTTTTCCCCCCTTATAAGTATGGAGATGAGTGAGGGTTCTATTACAAAATTGACTAGATTTACCTGCGCTCACCATTACTCAACCGCAATCTTCGATGATCTTCTTCTTCTTCTTTTTTTTTTTTTTGGTTACATTGAAAAAGACTAAAAAAAATAAAATCATTCATAAGCTACATGACTTGAATCTCCTAGGCGAAGAAATTCCATATTCTTGGGCCGCATCTTCCCAGATTAGCAAATCTTCTCCCTGCTTGTGTCCTTCATTTGTCGAAGAGTCGACACATTGATTTGTCTCCCTCTATATATGTTTAATTATGATGCAGTCTTCAACAATATCCCTCGGGGGGTGGCATTGTATGTCCTTATAGATAAGTTTGACAGCAAATAAGCAGTTGGTTTCCACTTTAAGTCTTTGTATCCAATATCTTCGGTTAACTGTAACCCTTTTTTGATGTTTCATAATTCTGGAACGAGACAAGAAGTAGATTTCACCTTAGCTGAGTATCCTAACAAACATTTTTTTTTTCCCATCATTTCTAAATATCCCTTCAAAAGAAGTATCTTGCATCCTGACAGTACGTCAGTATTCACTTTTACCTTTCCTATACAAGGTGATCCAAACTATTAGTTTAACTTGATTTGAAATAAGGGTTTGACTAAGAAATACTTCAACAATTCCAGTCCTTCTTTATCCACACTTGAAACCGGAAATGCCAGCAAGCTTACATGATTGGCTTAATTAGCTGAAGTGTCTAAAATGAATTTGTCGTTATTTATAGTATGCATGTTTTCAAACATGTGAAACAAATAATACAACTCAAATTTTCTCAAGCGTGATGTTGATTGCGCATTAATCATAAAAAACACATATAGAACATGATCCATTCTCTTCCCATAGGTTTACGTTACGTTACGTTGAAGAAAGATAATATATGGTCACTAACTGAAAAATGCGTACAAACATCTCATGTGACACTCACTACATCAAATCAACAACAAAATCACTTGCTTATACGTGGAGCCACGTTTATTTTCACTAAGGACAGAAAATTGTGTTAGCAGCAGAATGCGTTTAATCTAGTCATGACATGCTCTTTTAATTAAACATATGGCCTCAAACACATGGTAGGATGTGTGTACATTTGCAATAAGCAAGCAGTTTCTTGAGGAGATAGAATGTGTAAAAACTATATTATGGTGCCCCCTTTGTGGACGGTGTTATTGACTATAACTTAGTTCATCTTCTAAGTAATTGCCCAAGAAAATAGGCTGACTAAGCAAGCAGTTTCTTGAGGAGATAGCATGTGTAAAAACTATATTATGGTGCCCCCTTTGTGGACGGTGTTATTGACTATAACTTAGGTCATCTTCTAAGTAATTGCCCAAGAAAATAGGCTGACTAGAAATCACATTCAAAGTAGATTGTGGCGGCACAAGAAGAGAAAGACTCATTATTTGTGACTACGTTCAGAATGTATATGCGCGATTGTCTTTCTGATGATCTTACCACTTGCTGGAGATCTTAGAAATGTGGGAATTAGTAATATCAAAATTGTAATGTAGGTTCAATAATATATGGATTAGTAATGCAGTATTTAGTAATACAAGAACTGTTTCGTGTTGAAGGATTGACTAAAAAAATATTAAAATTTGATAAAAGTTCAACGGATCAAGTTAACTATATGGTCCATCATTATCCCTCATTTTCTCATATTAACTCAGTTCATCTCAGTCCAAATTCAGTCCAATCCATCATTTGATACCGCTACATATTACTGTAATATTGCAAGGGGCAATTTGCACGATTGCCCTTAATTTGTTAGGGGTGGTCTTTAACTTTTTCCACTCAAATTACTGGTCTTTAATTTTTGCCCTTCGCCTCAAATATTCTGAGGTTCTAGATTCGAACTTGGCCCGGCTTAATCATAAAAATAAAAAAATAAAATGGCAAGACAAGGCTTTGCAAAAAGTTCTGCCTTATGCGGCAGACTTTGCCTTAAGGCATAACTAAAAGTCTTAAGGAAAAGTTCCGTCTTATGGGGCATACTTTTAGTTTTGCTTTAACTAAAAGTCTGCCCCATAAGGCGGAACTTGAAAATTTTTGCCTTATGGGACAGCCTTTTAGTTATGCCTTAGCTAAAAGTCTGTCCCATAAGGCAAAGTCTATGCCTTAAGAAAAAGTTCTACCGTATGGGACAGACTTTAAATTATGCCTGAAGGCAAAGTATGTCATATAATGCAAAACTTTTTGCGAACCCTTGCCTTGCGATTTTTTTTTTTTTTGACTGAGCGGGAATTCGAACATAGAATCTCAAGATATTTTCGGCCACCTTTTTCAAGCGAAGGGCAAAATTTAAAGACCAGCAATTTGAGGGGCAAAATTTAAAGATCACCCCAAAAGAAGGACAATCCGTGCAAAAAAATGTATTGCAAGAGGCTTCAATTGTCACCACTTGAATGCCTGCTGAAGGCCTAAGCCCGCTGAAGCAAAGGCTTTAAGGCCTTCAAAATTTTAGGCACATTTTTCGTAAAAAAATATTATCAACACTTTAAGACTTATTACTAATTGATAAAATTTAGCTTTAGTTCAGTAATTTTTCGAGCAACAAACATGATTTTAATTTCGAGTTGCATGTTGTCTAAACAAACACTAAAGAGTTTAACTTCTGACAACGTGCCTAACTAGTCATCAATTCATAATGTAGAAGTAGATTCGCTGATTCAATACGGTTTGAATGATCATCTGTGAAAAAATGAATTGAAGAAAGCACCTAATATTAAAAATGCCTTTTGCATCCGCCATTATAACTGGATTATCTTTAATGAATATCTATTTAGATAATGCCATGCCAAAAACACCTCCACGATAAATTTAGATAGGGTGGAGGATTAACCTTGACGCAACATAAGAGTTGTCATTATGTGATCATTAGATTATTGGTTTAATAAGAAAACAATCTCTCGTAGAGGTACAACGTAAAATTGCGTACAATAAACCCGCAGAATATCCTTGGTGCAACATTGGGAATTTGTCATTGTATGAACAGAAAATCACTAGTACAAACCGTAAAAACAGTCTCTTACAAATATGCAAGGTAAATTGCATATAATAAATTAGATATGGTTCGAACCTTCTTCTACTAAATTGAGAAAGCTCCTATGTAATGCAGGGTAGTTTGCTAGTGGGGCAACCAAGGGCAGATGCAACATTATGTTGCCCGGGTTTATTTGAAATTCAATACTTTTAACGCAGAAAATAAATTTATATGTAAAATAATTTGCTATAATTGTAATAATTAATAGATATGACCTCATAATCTTAAAAACATATTGAATTGAATCCTAGAATTTTTAAAGATTGAACTTATAAAACTTAAATCCTGAATTCGTCTATTGAAACAATCGGAGTGGAGAGCATGAGGGTGGGGGAGGGGGGTAGGGCGGAGGTGAGATTATCCAATGAAGATGAGAGAACATCCTAAGACCAAATAGAACAACCATTAAAACTAACAAGGCTACAGCTGCAGGATAAAATCTATATTAAATCTATATTCCACACTAGCTAGAAAATCCAAGCTGGATCTTTGTCGGTTCAGTTAGATAACAACAAAATTACATGTTCTCTCCATTATTCCCCTATCCTTATTTATAACTCCATTTGATTAGTCATTAAATTTAACAAAATAGAAAAGAAAATTAGAACCTATAGTTTAAAATATGTTATATGGAGTAAACATTTTGTGGTTATAAATAGAGCAATGTAAGGTTTCGATCGAATTCATTGTTTTAATTCAAATCTTATATTTATATTTTAAGATGTGCTTACTAAATACGTATAAAAAATTAAATTCAGACCACTATTACTAACGCCCAGTGTCGCTATTTCAAAATTTAGAATTTATAAAGTTCAAATATTATTTCCATCCAAAAATTAAATTCAAATCACAATTATTAACACCTAGTGTTGCTATTTTAAAATTTAGAATTCATAAAGTTCAAATTTTATTTACGCAGCCCCTCACTATATCATTAAAGATCATAAAATGAAAAGTCTAAATAAAATCGTTGCTAAATATTTGGACGGAGAAACTATCACCACGCGCTCTGTCCATTTCATGGCATCCTTATAAATAGGATGATCTCCATCGTAATTCTCCATGCCAGAACTACACTAAAACTCTCTAGTAACTCATTAAACATTCACTCACATATTCACTGCATGGCTAATCTTTCACCTGCTACTAAATCAGTTCTTGTACTACTACTTTTTGTATTCTATTATTGTCACTTCACTTTGGGGTCTCGTGATTTCCCGAAGAAAATTGATGGCCACTTTGTTCTAAGTAAGGTGGGATTCAGTCCGAAAGAGATCAAGCATTACAGAAAACGGTCACTTAAAGATAGTTTTGATAGAGCTGCACCGGATGGACCCGACCCACAACATCACTCTATGCTACTATCAAACTAGCAAAGCTTCTTTACACTGTCAGTATATATAAGTTAACCTTACTCTATGCTACTATCAAACTAGCAAAGCTTCTTTACACTGTCAGTATATATAAGTTAACCTTAGTAGTCGGGATGCTTATATATACTTGATGTGCATCTAGCAAGCTCTCATATTTTTATTTTTATTTTTATTTTGTTTTTGTTTTTGTTTCCTAATTTTCTTTTACGTTGTTTGTTTGCTTGTTTTTCTTTTTCTTCTTCTTTTTCTTGTTTTGAAGGCCTTGGTAAAGATGCTCTAATATTTGTGTGATCTCATCCATGTTATGTAGTTGCATGAGATGAGAGAAATTGATGAGGATTTGAGAATTGTTCTCTCTGAATGAAAGAATTACGGAATACTAATATTTTTGAAAATTATGTCTTAACATCTTCCTCAATACTGACCTACGAAACTGAAAAGGAATATATTTGGTCTATTGCAATTTAACAGTCTTAAGCTAAATAACTTGCTTTGACTCAATGTACATAGCAATAAATATTGGGTCATGCTAGAAGTTACTTCATGAGCTAAGTTTTGGCAGACAAGGGAATGAACTCAACTGAGACATATTGATTCTACGTTACAATGGAAATTACAATTTGTAAAAAACATAATGACATAGCTTGCTGCAGCTCAAAAACATATAGCTCTCATCTATGAGTCATAGTTTTGCTTACTAACATTTCCCCAGCGATATATCTATGATTCTATATGTAGCTCACAGCACGAAAAAAGGAGAGTTAGTGATCAAAAACACGCTTAAACTATTACTTTTTTCGCGAGTTTCATACCTCAATTATCCATTGTGCCCTTTACCTACTTAAACTATCACTCGTTATAGTAAAACACACCTCGATGCTGAGTTGGTCAAATATTTAAAATCAATCGACAACAGGCGTGTGAAGGCCAACTCAGCATCGAGGTGTGTTTTAATATACAAGTTTAGGTAGATAAATGGAGCAAAGAATAGTTGGGGTATGAAAACTTGTGAAAATGTGATAGTTTAGGTGTATTTTTGACCAGTAACTCAAAAATTAACTACGAAATTTGTTGCTAGTCTGTTGCTAAATGATCTATAGCTAACAGAATTTTTCAATAATCTGTCGCTAGCCCGTCGTTAAACAAAATTAGCGACGAAATTTTATTGTTTGGCCATAGAAATTATCCTTCGCTATTTCGTGTGTTTTTTCAGTGTAGGATTACTAGCTTCATAGTGCCAAACATAACAGATGATTACAGATCTAGTCACAAAGTCGTGTGATGGTGTAACGAAAATGATAGCGACAACCTAGGTTTCTATAACTAAATTATGTTTCACCAAATAAAATTATGAGTCATAAAGCTTAAAAAAATAAAAGAATATGAAGTCCGACATAAAAGCTAATGCTGAATGCATAACTTTTGAGGCAATAGATAGATTATCCATTCCAAAAACTCCTATCCACTTCGACATTTTGTCCTTTGGTAACTGCCAAAAGAATATGACAGGATTCTGACTACGATCGTACGTGTTATTATCGTGCTGAAAAATAGATTAATCTGGTCTATTTGTCTATGTTCTCTCCTGATCATATTGTTCACTTGTTCAGTGTTCATCAGCAAACTCAAAGTGAAATACCAAAATTTTGAAGAACAGCAACGAATGTATGAGTTCGTAACATTCTATACGAATTGTGTAATACCACCCTGCCCCTTCCCCACCTCATAGCCAGGGGCATAGCTATGTATGATGAAGGGTGGTCAATCAAACACCCTTCAGCGGAAAATTATATAATATATATAGGTCAAATACTACTTTTCGTACATATATAATAAACTTTGAAAACGTCCTTAAACACTCTTATCGAAATATATACTAAACTTTGAAAGTATCCTTAAACACTCTTATCTAAATTTCTGACTTCGTCATTGCTCATAACTCCCATTTTCCACTACCCTAGCCGCGCATGTCAATCTTAATAGTGTTCATCTTTAGAAATGGATCTAGGATTTAAATTTCATGGGTTCAATCTTTTAAGATTTTCAGCATTGAACCCATTATATTTTTAAAGCTAGGGGTTCATGTCATCTATTTATTGTAATTTAATAAATTGTTACACATAAATAATGCTCCGCGTCGAAAGTTATGGGCTCAACTAAACCCCCACCTAATATGTCCCATCCGCCCATGTTTGTCTTGATTATATAAAAAAAGATTTAGAAAAATAATTATTTTACTTATTTACTAAACACAAAAAATAAGTAAGAAATCCACTTATTAAAAAAAAAAAAAATTCTATAAAAAGCATTTTTCCTCATACCAAACACACTCAACATGTTTAATGGAATGAGTATGGGCTCGGACCAAGAGGACGTTGTATTAGCTCGGCCCATTTACCGGTCCGAGTCAATGAATGTGAGGGACGACCACTTTTCCAACCCGCATCTAGTAATGGTGGTGAAGGGGAGGAAATTTTAGTAGTGGAAGAACAAATAGAGGTGAGGGGTAAAATGGGTTAGGGGGTGCTGAGGAAGCATGTCACGTAATATCCAACTCATCAAATGTCAGTGACACGTAGGGTTGGATGTCAATCTTGGCAATGTTAACAGAGGAGGGGTATATATGAACAAATAGTATAAAAGTAGGGGTTTTCGACCGAAAATATAACAAGGGTATATTCAAACCATTTCTTATAGCACAGGGATATATTTGGCCCTTTTCCGTCTAAAAAAATCCTATGAACATTCTCCCCAATCAGTACGTTGCAAATCTTTTATTTGTTCCTCGTCTTGTCTTAATTTATGTGATATTTTTAAAATCATATTTAGTTCATTTTTTGTTTATTATATATTATTATGATTTTTTGTCTTTTTTGCTTTAAATTAATATTCTTCTCTGTCAATTTATTGTTTCTTTTGAAAAAAAAAAAAAGAGTTAATCTAAAACAACATACCATTGACTACTATATTAGTTTCGATCTAACAAGTTGTTATTTTAATTCTTACCGATAATTTAATTTAGGGAATTTTACATAGTGTAGAGAACATATAAGAGATATTTATATTTAGTAACTACACTTTATTTTAATTACATTTAGTAGCTAAATGTTGTGTATGAATTACCTATCCTAACTACATTATATAATTAAAGTAGAATACTCTATTTTTATTATTTTTATTCTTGACCGAGAATCTTAGGATAGCTTTGAGATGCTTCTTCTCCCTCCAACCGGCCACCACGAAATCGCCGCCGGAGCTTCGGTGAAACTCACTGCTCTCAGATCTGGCATCGTTCTCCTCTCTATTGACATCGCCACCGAAGCTCCGGCGAAACCCACTGCTCCCTCTTTTCAGATCTGAGTGTATTCTCAGATCTGGCGCCGTTCTCATTGCCATTGACATCAACGCCGAAGCTCCGTCTCCAGTCGGCACCACAACCACCATTGACGGCGGAGCGTATTTCTCAAATCTGAGTATTTATCATTGTTGTTGCTTGATATGTATTTGTTTTTGTGTTGAACACATAGAAAGAACTGGTTAGATCCTTTACCGGACGACGGCGCCGTAGACGGTGGTGGAAAAATCTCCAGCGGTGTATTTAAGATCTGAGTGTATTTTATTTTTTTGTATCTCAAATCTGAGTGTATTTTATTTCTTGTATCTCAAATCTGAGTATATTTATTTCTTATATCTCAAATTTGAGTGTATTTGTTTTTCTTGTATCTCAGATCTGAGTGTATTTCAGTGTAGTCGTTATTTTTTTAGTGTAAAATACAGTGTTACTTTATGTATTTTTTGCCTGTATTTCGAAGGAGATTTTTTTGAATACAGCTGAATATCCCTATATTTTTTTGCACTTATGTTGTTTGAATACAACCGAATTTAAAATACAATAAGTTGAATACAGTGTAAAAGTATTTACGAATGAATACAGCCGAATTGAATACATTTGAATTGAATACAGCGAAATACAGCCGAATTTGAATACATGTTACTGTAGCTACGAAATATAATTAGCAAAAGTGTAGCTATGCTTAAACCCCCCCCCCCCCCCCCCCCCCCAAAGTGTAGTCATTTGTGTAAGTTGCCCTTTAATTTACCCTTATAGGCTCATATGTCAAAAAAAATTACTGTTCACTCCTTTAAAAATGTTGAATCTCCTTGCTAAAAATTCTGGATTCGCCACAATTAGGAAAGTCAGTTTTCTAATTCTTAAGGAACATATTTTTCTTTAAAAAAATAGTTTTAAAATATTTTAATCAACCAAACATGAGAAAATTGAAAAATATTTTTTTCCCTACCAAACACACCCTTAATTTATTTTTCATGCAATTATATGAGTTCCTTTTTACTAGTATAACTGTGTATTGTATAGGTCGATGTGTCCATATTGCCTCTGTGTGACTGTTGGTTGAATTTGGGCTGACGCTGATTAAGGCACCCATTTGTGTCATGGCGTGGTTTGAAAAACTTATTTATTTTAGACCAAAGAAAAAATCTCAAATTTTTATTTATTTTGAAATGGAGGGAGTAACATATAAAAATTTAAGATAACTAAAATTTTGGACTATTAAACTATTTTCTCATTTGAACCGATAAAAACTCCTAATATTCAAGAATTACTAAAAGAAGAAGGAATCATACATCGATACACTTGACTTCAAAAAAGTTGGAAGTGCTTGTTTTTAATTAGCAAAAATTGAGAGGTAGATATAAATAATTCATAAAATTAAAACTGGGACGGAAAACTAATAAATACTCCTGGTCCTACAAATAAAGAAAGGTTAATTGTTTGAGCGCCGAATAGTGAATAACTCATACTTAGAGCTGTCAATATGAGCTTGACCCACGAGGCTGACCCAACCCAATCTTTTATTTAAGTAGGATTGGATTAGAATTTCTTTGGCCCATATAGAAGTGGGCAATTCGCAGAATTGCCCTTCTTTTGGGGTGGTCTTTAAATTTTGCCCCTCATATTTGCGGTCTTTAAATTTTGCCCCTCATATTTGCGGTCTTTAAGTTTTGCCCTTAGCTTGGATACTTGAGGTTTTGGGTTCGAACCCCCGCTCAGGCATAAAATAAAAAAATAATTTCGCAAGGCAGGGCTGGAGGGAGTGTATGCCGCATCCGACATAAAGTCCTTAAGGAAAAACTAAAGTTATGCCGGAGGGGGCATAGCTTTTCCTCAAGGAATAGTTTAGTTATGCCTTATGGGGCAAAACTTTTCCTTAAGGAACTATGCATTATGAGGCAGACTTTTAATTAAGGCATAACCAAAAGTATGCCTCATAAGGCAGAACTTTTCCTTAAGGCAAACTTTTAGTTATGTCTTAAGGAAAAGTTCCGTCTTATGGGGCATGCTTTTAGTTATATTTTATGAGGCACACTTTTAGTTAAGGCATAACTAAAAGTATGCCCCATAAGGCGGAACTTTTCCTTAAGGCATAATTAAAAGTTTGCCTTGAAAAGTAAAAATAATAATAATAATAATAATAATAATAATAATAATATATATATATATATATATATATATATATATATATATATGTCTCAAGGCAAAGTCTGCCCCCTCCGACATAACTTTAGTTTTTCCTTAAGGATTGTATGCCGGATCCGGCATAAAGTCCTTAAGGAAAAACTAAAGTTATGCCGGAGGGGGCATAACTTTTCCTCAAGGCATAGTTTAGTTATGCCTTATGGGGCAAAACTTTTCCTTAAGGAACTATGCCTTATGAGACAGACTTTTAATTAAGGCATAACCAAAAGTATGCCTCATAAGGCAGAACTTTTCCCTAAGACAAACTTTTAGTTATGCCTTAAGGAAAAGTTCCGCCTTATGGAGCATACTTTTAGTTATATTTTATGGGACACGCTTTTAGTTAAGGCATAACTAAAAGTATGCCCCATAAGGCGGAACTTTTCCTTAAGGCATAATTAAAAGTTTGCCTTGAAAAGTAATATATATATATATATATATATATATATATATATATATATATGTGTGTGTGTGTGTGTGTGTGTGTCTCAAGGCAAAGTCTGCCCCCTCCGGCATAACTTTAGTTTTTCCTTAAGGATTGTATGCCGGATCCGGCATACACTCCTCCAACCCTGCCTTGCGAAATTATTTTTTTATTTTATGCCTGAGCGGGAGTTCGAACCCAGAACCTCAGGTATCCAAGCGAAGGGCAAAACTTAAAGAACACAAATATGATGGGCAAAATTTAAAGACCACCCCAAAAGAAGGGCAATTCGTGCAAAAAAATGTATAGAAGTGAGGCTCAAAAGCCCAGCCTCTCTTGGCCCGCCGACCTCAAGGGTTGGGTTGAGGCCAGCCCTTGTGGCCAGAAAAGAATAATAAATAAATTAATTTTTTAAGAAATATAAGTAAATTAAACAAAAAGATAAAAAGTAATGAGAAAAAAGAATGTACTTACTACTAAGTAGTAAATTAGAAACTGGAGTAATACTTTTTAGTCGTAGAATTTATATTATGTTTAATTTCTTTTGAACGTGATCTGAATTAGTGTAAATAATAATAATTTTTATTTGTTCTTTTGAATTTTTTCCTTCTATGATAAGGATTTGCGTAAGCATGGGTGGTAGAAGATTCTATATCATATTGTAAAAGTTTCATGTTCAAATTGTGCCAAAAATCACTTCGAAAATGTTATTTTGAAAGACGAAAAAACTTAAAAGGGCTGGCCCGTCCTAGCCCGCGGCCCGCTTAGGGCTGGGTTGGCTGCCATTTTGCTAGCCCTTCAATTAAAAGGGTCAGCCCGTCCTAGCCCGTTTAATTCATTGGCCCTTTAGGGCTGGGTTGGGTTGGGCTGAGCCAGCCCATTTTGACACCTCTACAGTCATACTCGTCGCTATATAATTAAATAAAAATAATATATAAAATGCTATTTGCACTTAAATTGAATTTTAACAATACTAAGATCTTCAAAATTATCATTTATTTAGGTTCTTAAAACACAACATTATTTTCTTTCCGTTTATTGAAGTGCCCTGGCATTATTTTAGTTTGAATAAGAGAATTTGAGTATAATTCCTTTTTGAAAAGTGCTGATTAAAAGTAAATTTCACGTTAGATAAAATAGGCACTTAATAATTCTTTTGTCTGGGTGAAAATTTTCACCCCTCAACTTTACTTAAAAAATCAAACTACCCCCTCACCTATGAACAATAGACATTCTTCCCCCTTTATCAGATGCAATGTCTATTTTACCCTTCACATTTTCAATCCTCCATTTATGTAATCCTTTTTATATTATAAAAATTTATTATTTTAATCTAGGTATTTATAAATTTTTATTTAAGTTCATAGTATAAGTAGAATAATCTTTTTATGAATTTATCACAAAATCTAATGTTACTTTTTATGATTGATATTTTAATATTATATATATATATATATATATATATATATATATATATATATATATATATATATTACATGTTATTTTACATATATGTATATTTAAGTTTCACTTCTCGTCTTATTCTATATTGTCAATAGATAAACGAGTTTTCGTTGTCACTAATGAAATATTTTTTAAATAATAATTTAAAATTCATTTACAAATATAAATAGATAATCTTTTAGGAATTTGTTACATAATATACCACTGTTTTTATTAATTAGTTTGTATTTCTTGCATTGAAATATATTTATAAAGTTATTATTGCTTGTTTTTTTACTTGATAAATACACATATTAGAGTTTTGATTATTATTAATAAAATAAAATCTTATTCTTCTCATTTATCTCTTTATAGAATGATACTAAGTTATATACTCAGTTAGAATTTTTTATTTTTATTTTTCCGTCTCAAAAATAATATTTATCTTCTTACAAGAAATTTTGTTACCTAGATTAACTAGATAAAATATCATGATTTTAAAGAAATAAAAGAAAAAAAGACAAGTTGATAGTGTAAGGATAAAATAGAAATTTTAAAAAATTAATTAGAATAAGGGGGGAGAATGTCTATTGTTCATAGTTGAGGGGGCAGTTTGATTTTAAAGTAAAATTGGGGGGTGAAAATGATTTTCACTCATTCTTTTAATAAGTAGTGAATATCTATAACCTAAGTATCTCATTAATTTGATTAGCCTCGTTTGTCGTCTGATGCGACCAACACTTAACAGTTCTGATTTTCGATAAGCTCTTATTACTTTAAGCTCAAAGTCTCGTCAAATCTCCAATCCACTCAATTATGATATCATTATATTTAGTAAATATTTTGCGAATAATATACTCACTAACAAGACACTAGGAATAGGGCGAAACAATAGAAATAGTAAGAAAACCAACAAAGGATTATTTACTTTTTCCTTACCATATTACTCCTTCCATTCCAATTAAATGTCTTAATTTGATTGACCACAAATTTAAGAAATAAAAAAAGACTGTTAAATTTTATGATCGTAAATTAAAAATGTGTATAATGTACTAAAATAATATCACGTAATTTACACTGTGATATAGGATTTTTGAATTATTAATATTAAATTAATAAGTATGGAAAGAAATACTCTTTTTACTAACAAACCAAAGAAGAAAATAAGACAATTAAATTAAAAATTTAAAACGAAGGGAGTATATATATCAAGCATTTATACACTCCTACGCTGTAAATTAAAAATTTAAAACGAAGGGAGTATATATATCAAGCATTTATACACTCCTACGCTGTAAATTAAAAATTTAAAACGAAGGGAGTATATATATCAAGCATTTATATACTCCTATGCTGGTGGTGGATTTATAACTTCTCTACTACGAATATACGTTCTAGCACTACAGGCACAAGGGGAATAGTATTCTTCGTATCTGAATCATTCTTAAAAAATCATCACTCTCTTGTAAAAGTTTCCACTAATAAAAATAGTAGTTTCAACATATACTTGCATTTAGCAACAACAAAACACATACAAAAGTTTCACTAATAAAAAAAACATATACACATACATTTAGCAACAACAGTTCCACTAATTAAAAAAAAAAAAAAGAAGCAGATTCAACATATACATATACATATACTTGAATGTAGCAACACAAAACACACACTATGTACTTGCGACCTTTTCACAACCTTCATATATTATACACCACACAATTCCACTAGCCAAAGCTTCAAAAAGGGGCCAAATGATCAACCATTTCAATGTGGACTTTTCTTTTCTACTCCACTTGTTCACTCCCCTAATAACCAGTTTGAGACTAGAAAACATCATACATTTGCAAAAGTTTCAATAAAAATAGTAGTTTCAACATACACTTGCATTTAGCAACAACTAGAAAATATTACAAGAAGATTCAACATATACATATACTTGCATTTAGTAACAACAAAATACACACACTACGTACTTATGACCTTTTTCACAACTACTATATACTATTACACCACACAGTTCCACTAACCAACCTTCAAAAAAGGTGCCAAAAACGCCCTAAACCATTTCATTGAGATGGACTTTTCTTTTACATATACTTGCATTTTAGCAAAAACAAAATACATACACAACAGTTCCACTAATAAAAAAGGTAGATTCAACATATATACATATGCTTGCATATATCAACAACAAAATACACACTTGCATTTAGCAACAACAAAATACACACACATGTACTTATGACTTTTTCATAACTACTACATATTATACACCACACAAAATTCCCCAACCAACCTTCAAAAAGGTGCCAAAAACGCCTACTTCAACCATTTCATTGTGGACTTCCCTTTTCTACTCCACTTTTCCACTCCCCTGATAACCAGTTTGAGATTGGTTCCCACCAGCAACAAAATCTGTAGCAGTTTTCCCTATTCCAACTATAGCTTCACCAATTCCTTGCAGCACACCACCTCCACCTCCCTGCTCCTGCACTTGCTTGCTCTCCTCTGGTTCTTGCTTTTCTACGCTAATGACTCCGCCTCCGCTTCTTCCCTGGCACACAAATTTAACAGACAAATTCAGGTTAATGCATATAAATACATCAAAATAGAGTGTAATCATAATGCTTAGAGGGTTGGAACAGAATTGAGAAAGGCTTGGAAGCAAACATCTTAAAGAGATATTTGTGCATGTATGGTTATAGAATGAAACAAAATCATGTTGCATGCTGCAAATAGATAAAACCGCTTCCACTAAAACTGCCATTTATAAAAGCACTAGAAAGCACCATTTATCAAAACACTAGGTGAAGCTTTGGTGCACATAGTTACTCATTGGTGCCGGTGCGAGGTAAGAGGTACCGCAGAACCTAAAATTAGTTAGTCGGGGATGGGGTGCATAAAAGCTGACCGGACAACACAATCATTAAAAAAAAAAAAAACCAATTATTAAGATATAGGAACTACTTATGTACCCAAGTGTATCAAATACTTATTCAAGAACACTTTGGTGAGAGAAACCTTCTCCAGATTATTTGGTCCTTTGCTTGCGAACATTCAGTATGATATCGTCCCACATAGAGTTAAAACTAGAATGATCACTGCAGTATACTTTGGTATGCTGTAAGCAGAGATGTAGTAGTTATGTTTACCTCGGGATTACCTTCTAATTGCCTCTCTGCTTCTGCTTTCCTTCTGCCTGCATAATCAGCTGCACTTTCTTCAGCTGAAACTACATAATCTTTAGCAGCCGTCAATTTGTCGCCTGCATATCCCGCCGAGCTCTTTCCAGCATCAGCAACCGTATCCTTCGCCGCGACTGCCTTCTCCCCGGCATACCCTGCTGCACTAGAAAGAGCACCAGCCGTGGCTTTCGTGGCCCCTGCTGCTGCTTTCGCCGTATAATGTGCAGCTCCTAAAGCTCCCACTTCCGCCATATCCTTCGCAGTTTTAGCTGCTTCCCCTGCATACCCTGCCGCGTTTTTCCCTGTTTCAATCGTGGCGTCTTTTGCTTCGACGCCTTTCTGCCCAACATAGCCTACTGCATTCCTGCTCTTCTCAGCAGCAGTTTGTCCTGCACTTGAGAGGGTGTCTTTAGTTGCACCATAAGCTTGCTGGCCTTTTTCGAGAGCAGTGTCCTTTGCAACTCTAGCCTTGTCCGCAGCATACTCGGCTCCAATTTGAGCGCCAGAAGTGACAGTATATTTGGCTTGTGCACCTGCACTTAAAAGGGTATATCTCTACAATTTTTTTCTCTTTTTCAACCTTTTCTCCCCTCAAAAGAAGCATTTTGTTATACATATTAATCAATTTTTCACTCCAAAAAGTACGAAGTTTTGAGGTTTCCAAGTTCGAGAAACTTGTTCTAGAGCTTGTTTGGATGGGCTTATGCCAAACAGCTTATAAGCTAAAAAAATAAGTTGGGATAGTCTAACTTATTTTTTTTGGCTTATAAATTGTTTTCAGCTTATAAGTTGCTTTAGATAAGTTAAGTCAAATGGGCCCAATTATTTTTTTGAGCTTATTTTAAGCACAAAATGACTTTAAGCTGACCAGTCAAACACTCAAAAAAACTGAAAACAGCTTATAAGCAACTTATAAGCCAATCCAAACGGGCTCCTAGCCACTTTTTCAAGTAAAAATTCCCCTCAAGTAAAAAAGACAAAAAACTTCTACTACGAAGTAACATTTTTGACCACTTGTTTTAAGTGAAAATAACTTTTTTTCCAGTTTGGCTCGGATACTGTAGCATGAGGCAATTATAAAGCACTAGTCGAATTATTATATTAAATTTCCAATTGCTTCTTCAATATATTCTTAGCTAGCTCTTAAGACATTAATTTAGGTATAACTTTAGAGCATTCACATTCAAACTCGCATGCAGATTGAATTGTCAGTAATAGACAAGCAGCTCAATTTGTGACATTAGACCCCAGCTAAGTTCAACTTCAAAATACTACTATTTTGAATATCACCACATTAAATTCATGTCCAACCACCTACTTAGTATGTTCCAGTATAGCAAAGCCTGAAAGCCAGGTACAAAGTTTAGACTTAATTAATCAAACTTCAAGTCTCAGTCCTATGAATTGATTGTACTGTATCAAACTTCAAGTCTCAGTCCTATGAATTGATTGTACTGTTGACTGAAGTCAAAATTTAATATTCATTGAAAAAATTAGTATTTTTTTTTCACACACAGACATGTATATTCCGTGATGAAAATACTACTGACCTTTCTCAAGGGCAGTGTCCTTGGCAGCTACAGCCTTATCAGCAACATACTGAGATCCACTTCTAACACCATCACTGACAGTATCTTTGGCTTGTGCACCTGCACTCGAAAGAGTATCTTTAGGGCTCACGTACATTTTTTTTTCCAACCCTTTTTGAATAGGTCTAGATTGTAGTCTAGATGCGTATTTCAACTTCGAAAGTATTCTAACACGACAATTTCAAGTGTTAATAATAGAATTCTAAAGATATTTTTATACATTTAATAATTTCGTACCATACATACACCATTTGAACACAAGTATCCGGACTTTTAACTCCGCCGTCTTTGTAATAAAAAAGTTCACTCGAACTTAAAAGTTTGAGTTTTTCAAACTTGAAAAACTAGTTCTAACACTTCTTTCAACTTAACTTCAAATACTATTATTCAAATATCACCAAATTCATGATCCACTTTTTCAAAGTAAAAAGAAAAAATTGTCCCTCACAAATCTTCTAACATCTTTTCTAAGTTGAATACTCTTTTTTTCAACTTAAACTTCAATTTTTTTTTTCTTTCCAAAATCACCAAAATCATGTCCAGACGCCTACTTAGTATATATGTTAAAGCATAGGAAAGAAAAATAAAAAAACTTGACTTGATTTAAACTTGATGGAATCACACTAAATTGATGGAATCAAAGAACTCTTAGCTGTTAATTAATTGTACTTTTGAAATTGTGAATTGAAAATTTAATATTCATCGAAAAATTTAGCAATTTTTCACATTTATCTATATTCTAGGATAAAAATACTACTGAGCATAAGCCTCCTGACCTTTGTGAAGGGCAGTATCCTTGGCAGCTCCAGCCTTATCAGCAACATAATCTTTGGCTTGTGCACCTTTTGCTGTTGCATAACAGCCTGCAGCACCAAGACCATGACTAGCCGATTCTTTCGCATCGTGCAATGCAGACCCCCCTAATTCCTTGGCCTTATCGTAGCGTCCTTCAGCAACTCCCAAGGTTTCTTTTGATTTCTGTTGGGCAGTTTTTCTCAGCTGTGCAGTTTCCTCTGAAGATGGAGCTTTTTTCTGCTCTTCACCAGTTTCTTGAGGATGAATTCCGCCATGAACTCTTCCTTCTATACCTTCTTGCTTCTGCATTTGGCTGTTTTTGTTCATCTCTGGACCTTTTTGTTCTTGGCCATGTGATCCAAATTTTACACCTCCTAGCCCCTCTCCACTAATTCCTGGAGAAATCAAAATTTAGGAGCTGTTTAACCAGGAGAATTACTTACTTTTTCCCGAAATATTTTCACTTTATTTCAAAATCGGTGTTTGGTTACTAAAAATTTCAATCAAAATAAAATTTGAAAAATTAACTCCAAATAACATGCTTTTTCACTCCCCTTATTAGCAAAAACTATAGCCTAACACATACAACTCCATCTTCAACTCGAACTTCAAAATTCCCACTACTTCACACTTCATAAATTAAAGTGAAAAATATTTGAAATCTATGACCAAATGCCTACTTAATCTTCTTCGTTTTAAGGTTGCAATTTCTTTGAGCGTATTGAGTACCAAGAGTAGTAAAGAGTAGAAGCACAGATACTGGTTTAATCAGTAGCTTTTGCTCAAAAAAGCAAGTATGTTATATTTATGTTAAAAAACATTATCAAGTATGTTAGCAAAACAGTAGTACCATTATAATATATTTGTGTTCAAAATTTTTTTTTATCAAATATATAGGAGATACTAAATTTAAAACTAGTCCGTCATTTTGACGAACTCATAAAATTTAAAATTCTAACTCCACCTCTAATTACAGAGCATAACATTTGAGCTAATTTTTTCAAGATACTCACTTTTGCTCAAACAATATACTTATGTTAAAAAGTCATAAACTATATACACATTATATTTAATCACTGAATTTAACTCAGTTATTATTAGTACTGAGTCATCATTCTAAAATTCATAACTCATAAATCCTGACTCTGCCTCTGGTTACAAAACATAACAGCTATCCACTTTTACCTTGATCTGTGTCCCTATCTTTCTCATTTTGCTCAGTTTGCTGCATTTCCCCAACACTAGAAAACTCAAGCCCACCAACTTTAGCTGCAGGTTGAGAATGTATCTGGTAATGAGATTTCCCTTTTTGGCCAAATCCATCTTGGCCTTGTTCCTTATGTTCATGAGGACCAATAGCAACACTTATGATAGGAATTTCTCTTCTTGCTTTCTCTGAAGCCATTGTATGTTCTTGACCAATAGCAACACTTGTCAGGAATTTCTCTTCTTGCTTTCTCTGAAGCCGTTGTCACTTTACTAAATAATGCTCTAGTTCAGTTCTGTTTGTCTTTTTTTCTTTTTGTGTATTGGAAATTCAAGTGAGACAAAGGATTGAAGGAAATTAATGACAATGTACTTACTATATTATGTTATGTATATATAGAAAAAAGGGAAGTGCATAGCAAGTTAGCAACCGAATATGGTTAGATGGTAGTAGTATTTTTATGACACGTGGTGAGTGATGAGTTATTTGTTTATGACGTGGTGAGAAGAGGAATATAGCCAAAGTGGATGAGTCAGCTAGTGAATGCTAACGTGTCTTTATGTCCTGTCAGTGTTACAGTTCACTGAATATTTGCCAATGTGGCATGAAACAAGCTTGGACAAAGCAGTATACGGTTATACAGTTAATTTTTTTTTTTTAATTTTTCGGTTTTCGTCTGACTGGTGAAAAAAAAGTTTGGGGTATAACGTGGATCAGCTCACGATATATCCCTTTTGATATATAAATTTTTGGTCATTCCCTTTTAGTTTATACCGTGTATTTTTATACCCTTTAGGCTCCGGACTCTAATACTAAAAGTGGAAATTAAAAAGTGAATAGGCTAATTATATGATTCGTTTAACCGAATATCACTTAATCGAACAAATAGTTTTCTTAATAATCATTTATCCAAAACACAAAAGGCACATTCCTGAACATACAAGTTACAAGATTGACCGTCTGAGACCTACATTTGCATAATCAATATCAAAATTCTGAAAGTTGAAGACCCAAAACTTAAAATGAAAAAAAAAAAAAAAAAAAAAAAAAAAAAACTGCTCTGCAATAAAGAAGACACTAGTACTCTGAAAATGTCGAGCAAAACGTTATCAAATTGGTATATCCCAAACGTTCGGTACATGGTCGGATATCCCATGGGATTAGCTATCTCACCATATGAGATAACTAATCCCACTATTTTAATATAAAAATTATCTCGAGATTAGCTAATATCCCAAAACAAATAGGGATCAATCTAATCCAAAATTTATCATGAAATTACTAATCCTTAACCTTTATATAAGTGTCAACAAAGCTGGCCAACACAGAATCCATGGCCAGAGAAGATAAGAATTGGGTGGTTACATTAAAACAATTGATGCACGTAAATTATGCGTTGCACCTATTAACTACGGAGGTAGTGTTAGGGTCCTTTTCTTGAAGAAAAACTTCTCGTACAACGCCATAGTATCCACAATGTAGTCATTAAAAAGTTTTGTTTAGTTGGAATTATTTTTCTCAATAGTTTTTTATGCTTTTATATTAGTTTTTCATATGCAGATCAATTTATTACACCATATTAAATTATTATATCGCTTTTAGTGTTTTTTTTTTCTTTTTTCGGTTCTTGATTATCATCAGTTCACGATTTGCAATTGTTAGCTTCTCGTATTATTTCAATCCCAACCGGTAGAAGAAAAAGAAGTTTACGGGCATTTACGTTAAGCTAATGAATATTGGAGAACATATGTTTTGGATATAAACTTATACGTTACTTAAACTGTAACTCCTAAGGTTAAATTACTTAATTTGGAACAAATACCGACAGCAGAGATATTTTCTACATATAGACAGTACCAAATATAACCTAAGGAGTTCAAAACACTGAAAAAGAAGCATGCTTTCTGAACAGGAGATCTCATACAAGTACAGAGACCTGTTAACCCTGCAAGTTAGAATTAGTTTCAGAAGTACACACTAACCACTCTAAGGAGATCAAACACCGGAAAGAGTTTCTTAATTACGGAATGCATACTTTAATTAGGAAGATTGAAATGCCAATACAAAACAGAGATTTTTACCTTATACAATAATAAAGAAAATTCTAATCTTTATTTTACAATTTTTAACTTGTATAATCAGTGTGCACATATTATATACTAATTACACACCGAGTATACATCAACGATGGCTACAATCTATAACAGCTACACAGATGAAATTTTTTTCCGCTGGCTCACTAAAAATGTTAAAGATCATTTGTAAAGAACTTCGAGTACTTTTGTTTTCTTTGTATGATATTGATCTGAGGCAGACTGGGGAGAGAAGGACTAGCTTATTGACCCTATTATGAGGTGCTTCAACTTGCCACCATGTATTATATTAACTAGTTATGTTACAGGAGCGGTCTATGTTCACTTAGTCATCACCTTTTCTTTAAGAGAAATAATTAGCGTATCATAACAACACCAGGATCTTCCTCTTACTATATTGGTTTTATGTACAAAGCCATCTATTGATTGGCAAAAACAACATTACAATTTTATAGCAGCAATGCATCATATCTAGAGAAACTCCCACTCAGATTCAGAATGATCATTAGCTGATGACAACTTCTTTGAGTTCAAGTTCGCGGCGTGAACCTCCATCACCTTGTCATCTTCAGCCTCTATGTTAGGCTGTTGATCTCCATGTAATGCTCCAAGCTGCTCATACTCTTTCCTCATCGACTTCTTTTTCGTGGAAAACACTTGGCGGAGCTTCTTCTGAGAAAATAACTGGAACTGTCAACAACATCTAAGGCGCACATTTTCAACGAAACAACCCCTCCCCCCACAACCAAACCAACAATAAACATATACTCCATTTGTTCCATTTTATGTGTCTTAATTTGACTAGGCATGGAATTTAAGAAAGTAGGAAAAACTTTTAAATCTTGTGATCTTAAACAAAAGACTGTGTATAATGTACTAAAAAGTCCCTTTGAACCTTGTGTTCTTAAACATGACATGTGGGAATGGAATTACAGAGTTACTCCCTCAGTCCAATTTATGTGATGGAGTTCGGATTTCGAGAGTGAAACGAGTTGTTTGTTTGCGGTAGTTTTTTCATATGCCTTTTAAATATTTTAAATTATTAGTTATTGTGACGTATAATACTTTTTACCTAGTATGCAAATTTTATTTCAAAAAATTTAAAGATTTTATGTTCAAACACACAATCAAAATTAAGAAGGTTGAATCTCGAAAAATGAAAAGTGTCACATAAATTGAGACGGAGGGAGTACTAAAGATATAAAGCGGCATTCTTTCTTAAACAAACTAAACAGGAAAGTAAGACATAACTTGAAGTAGAGGGAGTAGATAAAAAGCAAGAAATATCAAATACAACACGAGAGGAAAGAGGAGAAGGAGAAGGAGGGGACCTTGTACGACTTCCGTTTGACTAAGCTCTGTGGACCATGAAGCCTATCCATTTCTACCATGACACATGCTTCGTCCGATTTTGATACATCATAACGCTCAACAATTTCCACATCGGACTCGATCAAGTCATAATTCTTGGGTGTAGCAGAACAAGATCTATCTGATCCTTCTATAAAAGATGACAGCAAACACAAAGAAAGAATTGAGAAAATGACTAACAAAAGATGCAATTTTAAGGAATCGGAACGGAAATATCTGAAAAGCAGGAGCACGTTGCATAAGTGTTCCTTCGATACGTTTGTTCGGAAGCTGGTACTAGGTAGAAAGAAAAGAGCGAACATAAGGACCCTTTTGCCTTGGGGTAGGATGATGCAAATATTATTGTCTCCTTGAAAAGCCATGGACTTTTAAATTTTAATGCAGGTATTCTGATTTCATAGCAAGTGAATATATACTCCATCCGTCCAATTTATATGAAGGTGTTGACTAGGCACGGAGTTTTAAAATGAAAGAAACACTTTTGAAACTTGTGCCCTAAAATAAGTCATAGATATTTGTGTGACTACAAATCATCTAAGTAAGGGTAAAAAAATGGGAACACTTAAAGTTAATTATTACTAAAAATAGAAAGGTGTCATTCTTTTTGGCACTCACTAAAAAGGAAACAGTCTCCCACAGATTGGGATGGAGAGAGTAATTTATATTCCTGATAATTATGTAGCACATAATAACTCCATATCAGTGGGATACCCTATTGACGTGATTCCTGATCGATGATTTAAGTCCTTCAACTATGCTAGTTTAGTTCAGTTTAACAGTTTATCCAATAGAATTGTTGACTCAATCACATAGTCCGCTACATGATTTTACATAATACTGTCACTCACTCGGTCAGAACTATTACACCAGTTTATGAATCAGCCACTGATATGAAAAGCTATTCTCCTAGATAATATCAGAGTAGTGAATCATGCATCACTGGTACACAGCAAAATCGAAGCAAAAAAGAGAAGGCAAGAAATCCTTTTTACTGGTGACTTATAAATACCTTTGCAGGACTCATTTATCTCCTCCTTAGCAACATTATCGTCGTGAGTATTGCTGCTAATTTGTGATGCAATCTCACTAGCCAACTCCTTGTCCGTGCACCTATCTGCTGCCACATCAAGAGTTAACATAAAAGAAAAGGAGAGAAAAAAAATCAAAAAGAAATAGAATATTGCACTCAAGGGTGTGGCCTAGTGGTCAATAAAGTAGATTGAGAACCATGAGGTCTCAATCCTAGCAGAGACAGAAACACACTAGGTGATTTCTGCTCATCTGCCTTAGCCTTGATGGACAGAGTTACCTGGTACCTGTTACTAGTGGAGGTGGCACGTATCACGTGGAATTAGTCGAGGTGTGCGAAGCTGGCTCGGACACCACGGTTATTAAAAAAAAAATAGAATACTGCTAGACATGTATACCATGAGAGTCTGATAGCAAGTCACCAGCAGAAGAAGTGTTGCTGACATCTGCTTGGTTCTGTCCACCACAGTCAACTGATAAGCTCGTGTCCGAAGCTGCAGCATTAATGGATATACCAGCAGCAGGCATCTTTGTACTTATAATATGGTCGGAAACCTCCTTTCCTGCTTCTACAGAGTCAGGTTCTTTAACTGAGGCCAAGGGCGAAATGGTCATGTGGTCAGATGCCACTTCAAAACCTCCCCTGACCTTAGAATGTGAGGACCATTTAATTGCATCCCTCGATATGAGAGGGAGAGCGGCCGACTTCTTAGATGGAGAATGAGTATCCCTGACGATCTCTTTGATCCCAACACTTTGACGTCTATAAACTCCTCCACTTTTGCTTTTCCCTAACACATAATAAGATACACTATTAGCAGCTCTGCGTGGATTGAGTGATGGAAATGGGATAAGGCATTGCAACACACCTAAACTATGGTGAAATTGTCAACTGCTGCACACCTTAACTATGTGACCCCCTGAACTTAACTTTTCGTATTATTTACCCCCTTCATTAATTACCTGGTAAAAGAATATGTTAAAACTCAGTATGTGCAAACACACGCTTATTCAAAACTAAAAAAAGGGGTCTTCAAAGAAGGACTTTGTTTTGGAAATGTGCAAGAAGTACATTTGAGGCAGAGTTTAAGGCAAACTTAACAACATTAATGCTACTTGGAGGGGAAAAATAGTTGAGGATCTGATCTACAATCTGAAAGAGTCATGGTGCAAAGTGTATTTTATTTGGGATGCAAGAATGAATAAGCGCGTGTTCGCACATGCTGTGTTTTAACTTTTTTTTTTTTAATGACGTAATTAATGAACGGGGTAAATAATACGAAAAAAATAAGCTCATGGAGTTATAGGACCCCAACATAGTTTAGGTGTGTAATTGGCAATTTCATCATAGTTTAGATGTGTTTTTATGCCTTATCCCTATGGAATAGTGGCCAAATTTTTGGGCCTAAAAGATGAGGGATAATCACTATCCTTACCCTTGATCACTTGAGTATCATCAATTAATTCCTTACTAATTCCCCTAGGGTGTCCTTTAAGGTTTGCTTTCAGCTTCTTTTTGATTTCAGTGTGAGCATAAGGGTTAATAGACAAGTCAGCAGCTGCGACTTTCACAGGATCTATGTTAAATTGAGGATGCAAATCTAGCATCGCGTCTGAATAAAACCTCTTGACACTTGCACCAACAGTCTGCACCTGATTCTCAACATATCTAACTGTATCCTGTGATATACCATGGGACCCATTATGGTGGAGAATACTTAATTGGCCAAATTGGTGCAAGGTGAATAACAGGTAGCACACGTTAAAGTTATGAACATTTTTAAAGATGCAATTTTTATCCAAATGATAAATAAACAATTACAGCCGACGGTCTATCAGAAACAACCTCTCTACAACACACAAGGTAGGGGTAAGGTCTGCGTACACCTCACCCTCCCCAAACCCACATGTGGGATCACACTGGGTATGTTGTTGTTGTTGTTGATTGATAAACAATCATGAATGTCATATGCACTCCGTTTGGAACATTACATGATAAGCAGTCTATCCTTCCAATGTAACTACCTACTCACGAGTTCAGAGTGTGCCAAACATATATTTCATGTGAATGGAAAAATGAAATAAATGTTCTTTTCTATTAAAACTTAACAGTCTCCTAATAAAAGTCAAGACAGCAACAACAGTACTACAACACTGTCTCAATTCCAAGCTAGTTGAGGTCAGCTATATGAATCCTCACTAGCAGATAACATAGGAAGTAAATGCTTGCAATGCAGAACTAGAAGTACAAAGCTATCACCAAACTGCGAAAATTAGAATATAGTTTTTGCCAATTCTAGCATTTTTGCTAACCGTGGGGAGAAGTTGAAGTATCAAATATGTCCAAACAACTACAAATTTCTAATAAAATAAGGGAGTAACGGCAATGAATGAGGAGCAAGTTTGTAGTCTTTCTGTAGCCTTTCCTCCTACTAAAACCGTGTCTTTTGTCTTGTAACAAGAAGACGCACATTTATCAGGTATCATAGATAAAAATAAGCTCCATGGGTCAATAGAGCAACATCTGCAATTTATGGTCAGTGTTCAATATCCTTTAATTTTCCTTTTGGGTTAAATTGAATATGATCAAAAGTTCAATTTATTCAAACATTCCTAGTGCTCTAGGGGTCAAAGTATTGTCTCATACTATTTAACTCGCTTCGTCCCTTTTATCAAATTCCATTAGCAAGGTCATAAACGAGCTTCTCTCAGCAAGGCTAGGAAAATTGAACATATGTCGTCCCTAGTTAAATAGGAATAAATAAAGTTAATTCAGAGAGGGCATAAAGTTTACCTGGTACATAGCCTCTTCCATCTCCAAACACATAGCTTCAAATTTCTGGTATATATTTCCGACCCATGATATACCTTTCATATCCATCGCATAACACTTTGACAACTTTCCAAGATTCAATGAAGTTAGTGCTGCAAAATGATATAGCTTTCAACTCCAGAATTCAACAAGATGCAGCACCACTAGAACTTGAACGTACTGCATAAATTACAAAAGTATGTTGAGCTGGATTATTCACCAACTTCAATCAATACAAGAAATGCACGTCACCCACTCTATAAATAACCCTGCTGATGTAAAATCAATGCTCCAACATAAACAAGATACAAATCAACATCATTCTCCACAATAAAATTCACATTGTGCACTCATAGAACAAACTTTTAGTATTAGCAAAATTAGTTCAATATCTAAGCCAATGGCGGAGTCAGGATTTTCACTAAGGGGGTTCAAAATATGAAGAAGTAAACACAAGAAGAAGCCAAGGGGCTTCAACATCTACCATATATACATAAAAATAATTTTAACTTTGTATATACAATATAAATTTCCGCCGAAGGGGCTTCATCGGCCTGGCTACGCCCCTAATCTGAGCTTGCTCACATAGCCGGTCCCAAGCCCAAATAAAGGAGGAGGGTCACGGTAGGTTAATAACCAGCATAAAACTAACCAATTTATAATGAATCCTCACGCTATAGAATGTTGAGCTTAAATAAAGCGACATGAACAATGAGGATCCATATCGCCAACCTCAACTTGCTTGGGTAGAGTAATTCTTTTTCTAGCAAAAATATATAACTTATTAACTTGATTTATAACACTGTAGTAGAAATTCTTATAAACAAAACTTGAAACTAAATCAGAATGCTTTTGTTAGCATATAAATAGCACAAGCTCATCAATTCGTAACATTGTTTTATTTCTGTGGCTGATGGAGACATGGAAATTGGTAAGCATTCTTATAGTAGTATGATCCGAATTTTTTTTTTAAAAGCTAGTAGGATATTCCGAACTACTACTATCTTCATCGTCATTGAACCGATCAAGCAAAAAATCTACCATGAACGAAGAGAAGTCATTTTGATAGGCTCACCAGATAAGATCTCCCCGGGTTCCAACAATCAAAAACTTCCAACCATTATTTCACAAATTCATTAGAAAAACAGATTTTTTAGACAATTGCATAGACAAGGAAGGAACTTTTTTATATGAGATGATGATGGCAGCAAAGTGCATCCAAGGGGTTCCTTAATTGAGTGTCTTTTAATGACTTCGCCGTACAAAATCCTTAAAAGACTTGTATAGGTATACTTTCTTGTAACATCTGTTTCATGTATTTAGATGAACTTTTTAGCCTACACATAGACAGAATGGAATATCTCTATAGCTATCAAGATTCCAAAGCCATTTTGGTCAGCCAAAGTCAACAAAAGGCTTCCTTATTACCCAAACATACACCTCATACCAAATTTCCAACAAAAGAATTCCAAACCCATGAAATAATTCATCAAAAAAAAAAAAAAAAAAAGGACAGAAAGCAAGCTAATTTACCTAAAACCCTATAACTTCACATACAGAAGATACCTCTAGGCTCTAACCATCCTTTCAAAAATATAAACACATAAAATAAAACCCACCACCAAAACTCAGTATATACAAATTCTTCATAGAAACAAATAAATATCATAAGCAACATGATCAAGAAGCACACCCCACAAAAGAAAACAACAAGTATTTAGGAAAAACATTAATATTTCACCTCACAAATTCTTCCTAAAGAAACAGGCAAAAAGGTTAAAAACCAATTACATACATATATATATAGCTCAATCAGACTATTACCACCTATCTATAACAAGTTCTTTTTTTCTTTTTTTTTTAAACAAAAAAGGAGCTAATTGACTTCTAGAGTTGAAGCAGAGAAACTTACAGTTTATAAATAAGAATACTTAGAAGCAAAAATTACGAGTCCTAAATTACAAGTTTTACAAGAGTTATTGTGAACACAAAGTAGAGCACAAGTGGGACAAAGGGAGAAAGAAAAGGAGAGTTTTGGAAAATGAAAAACGTAAAGAGAGAGTTCACCTGGGTTTTTGTGTACGTGGGTTTCCGACACGTGTCCAAAAAAACCTGCATTATTCATTATTTCGTCACCAATTGTGTGTTACTCTCTCCCTCTCCCTCCATATTTACTTATCTTAATTGATTTAACACATCTCGTAAAAAATAGAATGATAATTCATAAATATATATGAAATGGTAAATTACATCTTGAGTTTTTAAACTAAAAAAGTGAAAATAAACATCTATATTTAATGTATATAAACGGCTTCTTGCAGAAATGCAAGGTAAAACTGCCTACAATAGACTCTTGTGGTCCGGCCCTTCCCTGGATCCCGCGCATAGCGGGAGCTTAGTGCACTGAGCTGCCTTTTTTTTTTTTTTTTTTTTTTTTTTTTTTTTTTATAAGAAGTAGAAATGGACGGAGGGAATATTTGCAAGAAATGGAACTCAAATGATACCGTATAAAATACTCTTTGACCCAATTTACATAACATAGTTTGAATTTCGAAAGTTAAACAAAAATATTTTTTACGGTAATTTAGTTTTATGTTCTTTAAATATTTTAAAAAATTGTTAATTCTTGTTATTTATAGTACTTTTATGTCTTTCTAAAATATATATTATTTTTAAAAAAATTAAAAAATTATATATCCAAATACACCGTAAAAATAAAGAAGCTTGATTTTTGAAACTTCAACCATATCGTATAAATTAGGATAGTGGCCTCCGTTTTTTCTATTTTAATAATGAAGAGTACATTGCTTAGAAGAAAGATTGAGAAACAAGATAAAGAAAAGCTTGATCCATGCTTGCCTTATCCAATTCCTTTTCATCCAATTTCTAAAATGATCGATTTTTTTAATTATAAGTTAAATGACAGCTATTTCATTGTTTTGTGACGTAAGCAGAAAAGTTCACTTGGAACATATCTGAATCATCGGGAGGGTTGGTCAAACTTATAAGTATTTTTCTTTTTAGCTTATGTAACTATTTGGTAAACGTTTAAGGTACTTACATAAATTAAAATCAGTTAAAAGGTCACAAATTGGTTATTGTTATAAATACACCGAATATGAATGTCCATTTAATTACATAATTTCCTAGATAAACTTGCAATTAAGCAGAAAGCTTGCAAGTAGCTCATGCAGGCAGATTGCAAGCAGCTTCTTGAAAATCCTTGTAGCAACTTCCTTAGGCTTGCAATCAAGCAGGCAACTTGCGAGTAAATCAAGCAGGCCGCTTATCAGCAGCTTTTGAAAAGCCTCACAACAGCTTTCTGAAAAGCCTCGCAACTGCTTTTTTTCTTCTATAAATAGAAAGTCAATTCAGTTCATTTGTACATTTATTGAAAGAGCAATAAAATATATCTCTCTCTCCCCCTAATTTCTTTGGCTATATCTCGTATTGTCGTATACTTTTAATATTATTTCATAACACGTTATCAGTACGAGACTCTGTCATTTTAAGTTTAATTTTTAGTTTTGCAATTATTGGAGTTATACGAGTATACCACTCGTTCATGCTTTACTGGAAATCAGTAAGAACTTCTCTTTGTTTTGCTTTCGTTTGTCGGTGATAAAGAAATCATTATCATGAATATGCTCCGATTAACATACTCTTGCAGAGGTATGGTTACAATTCTTTGTTAGGTTTGTATCTTTAAGAGCTATATTATGTGGCAAATTTTATGCAGTGTTTTGGCTTGTTTAATTGACACCTCACATTATGGTAAGTCATGCCTTGATCTCACGTAGATAATAAAAGTGGAAAGGAAATTTCTAACATATCTCCTGTATACATGTAATTCAGACAAAGTATTGAGTATACTTGGAAAATGTTCATTACATATGCTAAACGATTTCGCCAGGCTCTCCGGACAAATGCTTTTCATTCGTTTTGACAATACAAGTATGACTTTCTTTTTCTTAAATAATTGCGAATCTTCTAAATTTGAATTTGCTGTCCTGGATCTATCGGGTAAAAGTTCGTCTTGGATGCTTGATGGTGAAATTTATCTTAATATGATGGGTCTGATAGACACAATGAAAGATAAAAATTAGGCATCAAATCAAGACTGTGCCAAAGCCATGATATTCCTCTGCCCATTGATGAGGGCTTGAAATTCAAATATCTCACTGTTAAAGATCCTCTTATGCTGTTATGGTCATTCTTCCATAAGCACGTTTTGATTGGATCTAAAGGTATCTAATCAGTTCTGGACAGCGGCGGATTCAGGATTTTTACTCAGGGTGTTCGGAAAAATAATTGAACCTAAATATACACTGTAATATATGTTCAGGGTGTTCAAAAGTTAATATATGTACATAAACACATAAAATTTATCCTAAATATATACTGTAATTTTTTTGTCCAGGGTGTTCGGGTGAACTGGTTCTGGACCATTTATGCCTCAAAGTTGTTCCTAAAGAACAATGTTGTTAAGAGGGATTATGATATTAATTTCATATCCCTTAGTGGCTAAATGAGAATTTGCAAGAAATATATGGTCACTAGAAGTGACAATATTTCCCATGCCTTGTTGTGGCTAATATGTCAATAATTACCTGGAGTGGTAATATTTACGTACATAGGCTTGTTGTGATTACAACTGATGATATGTTAGAGGAAAATTCTGTACATCATATGTATGCCTCGATTTGCTCCTGAAGTAACAATATCCTAAAAAGAGGTTCTAAGCTGATATGCTTAAGATGCGTTCAGATGATTATGTTTCAATCCTAAAGAATGAAAACTTGTGATAAATACATATTCATTCCTTGAAGTGAATGTGACAGTATTTAATAAATCTGAAACTTACTCCCAAAGTAGTAAGACTCTGAATTCTACTCTCGAAGCAATAGAACTCTTGAAATATACTCCTGAAGAAGTAGATATCTGAAATTGAAGTCTCTCAAAGAGGTTATATATGATAGCACCATTTATCCTAGATCGTAATTGTTACGATCAGAAAATAAATTGTAGTAAACCTGAAGTTTACTAGTGAGAAAAATGGTTATCATATTGAGACTACAAATGATTGAAAGATTAAATATCTTCAAGTTACTACGGATACGAAATACGTATGTGATACGTTACCCCAGCATGATGGGATCACATGTCACAATAAACCAAAAGTTTATGACACAAAATCTCATGCAATGGTAAATTTTACAGATAATTTTAAGTAAATTTTACTAGTACAGATAATTTTATCAGTTGACATGACCGTTTTAGCCATCCTGATATAAATATTATGTGATAATTGAGTATTCAAAATATATTGAAAAACTAGAAGATTCTTCAAGAATTTGTTTTTGTTGCTTGTTCTCATGATAAGTTGATTACACCAGCTAATGTTGGGATTGAATCCCCTAAGTTCTGAAAAATACAAAAGGTGAATATGGGCCCATTCACCTACAATGTGATGTCTTAAATAGATGCATCTATGAGACGGTGACATATACATTTATTGTCAACTGACAGTTTGACATTTACGAAGTTGCTTGCTCAAAATAATTGAGTTGGAAGCACAATTTTCAAAATATGTAATCAAGACAATTCATCTTGATAATGCGGGTTTATATCTAAGCTGGTTTGGCATTGGATGCCTCCATAGTATAGCTAAATTATTGCTTATGAGAAAAGAGCTTCAGATGTTGGTCTGAGATATGATATATTGCATATAATGGCACTTGTATGCTTCGGACCAATAAATTATGATAAATTCTCCCCTCATAATTAGTTCAGAGTCAGGAACTAGATATTTCCATCATATAAATTTTGATGTGCGGTATATGATTAATGGATATACCATGATGCACACAAATGGATTTCCCAAAGAAAATAGGGATATGTGTTAGTTTTCCTAACATAAGGGGGAGAGAATATGCAACTAAAAAATATGTTGTGAATTATCATCAGTATGATCCTCAGATAATTCAAGTCAAATGCTGGAAGCATTTGCTAACTTAACTATTTCATATTTCATCTGCAAAATGCTCCTAATAACCCTTTATTAGGAGCATTCATGGAGCATCGTAGACCAATCGGTTCCAAATGTAATAACCCTTTAAAAGGGTAAGGAGCAAATGATTTAAAGGATCATAATAAGGAGGCAATGTGCTACTGAAGAGCCTATGACATAACACTTCATGAAATCTTATGGAGGTTCAGGTACCTGAAAATAATGAAGTGATGAGATCTCAGTAATGATATCTCGTCGACGATATGTTTGATACAATATGGCACACAATATTGTATAAGATTATGAGGATATGAGTTCTTGGTAGAGGCTACGCGTCCACCAAACAAAGTATATAGAGATACCTGGTTGCTACTAGTTCTCTCAGACAGTGCAGTAAGAGAATAACACAAGATTATTTTATGTGGAAAACTCCTTGCTCAAGGGATTAAAAACCATGACCTACCCCAGTAGGATTTCAACACCACTAACCGAGCAACTTCAGGTTATAACTCTATCGTAAGCTAGGAACTAACTCCCTTAACCCCTCACCCTTACAATAACGCTTATGCATCCTAGGAACTAACCTCGTAGTCCCTCCACACTTGCAATACTCCGATTGCAAGCACCTCCACTTAACTAACTCTAGCCAAGGACCACTAATACATCTAGACTAGCTCTAGCCTAGTACTATTCAAAGGCTTGCGAAAACACACTTCCAGCAAGCTGACTTCGAGACTTTAAATACCTACAAATAGTTTCGTTTAAAGAAAAGAGTAGGTTTACAATTTAAGCACAAAGGAATAAAGACTCAACAACCTATGGACCTAAAGCATCTTTAGTTCTGGATCTGGTCCTTCGGCTTGTTGAGGCTTTGTTCTTGGGAAACACCTTGAGAGGTGGAGACTTGCACTTAGGATGGAGCAATTTGATTTGGGCAAAAATGCTTCTTTATTGGAGCATAGTGTTGTATATGTAGAGGGAAGGGGGCGAAAAGGTGACAACCCATACTAGTCCTCTACTGTTGTATTACTGCTGCACAGTTGCACTGCTACAATGTCGGAAGCTTTACAGCTGTAGAGTTGACTTTTCAATGCTCTAGGGACCTGGTCTCTCATCTGGAGGAACCTGGTCATCTGTTCTTGAACAGACTAAAACAACTCTGCTGCTCTGCTGCTACACTGCTGCAATGTTAGTCTCTTTACAGTTATACAGTTGACTAAGTAATAGATGGGACCTGATCTCATCTGGTCCCTCTAAATTTGTATCTGGTCCTTCATATATGAACATATCCTGCTGAGAACCTGATCTCATCTGGTCCCTCTAAAAACATATTTGGTCCTTCATATATGAACATATCCTGCAGCTTGTGTACTAAGACTGGTTGCATCTGTTTCTTCAAGGAGCATCTCAATAGAGAAGTACATGAGATATATGGTTCCTTAGGGTTTGTCAAATCATCAAAACATAAGGTATCATAACTCATCAAATTCCCTCTTTTTGATGATGACAAAGAAACATACTTTGTATTCCCCCTAAGGACTAAATTTCTCACTTGTTCCCCCTGAAGCTCAGACCGCTTTCTCACTTGTTCCCCCTGAAGCTCGGACCGCAAGGCGCATAGTTGTTTTCTGGTTCCTTAAGTAAGGTTTGTCAAATCATTAAAACATAATATAGCATAACGTATCAATTTACCCTTTTTTTATGATAACCAACATATACTTGATATTCTCCCTAACAACCAGATCCCACTTGTTCCCCCTGCGGATCAGACCTTCACTTGCCCAGCTTACAAACCTCTTCCCTTTTTCACCTTTCCCCCTTTCTACATGTCTCTCCCACATATATCAATTTGTTCCTTGAGACTGTGAGATGTAAGGACCGGGTTCCTTTGTGCCTTTTGGAGATTCTGCTGCATCTTCTTCATTTCTCTGCTTGACCTGAATCTTGGTAGGACTTGAGTGAGAGGAAATCATCCACTCTTTCAGTTTTATGCTTTGAGCAGTCACTATTAAAAGAAAATATTTTTTTTACTGCCTCTTCTCCCTCCAGCCTTCTTCCCTTTTCGGGGACCAGGTCGCTCAACGCTGGGTTTCTTCTTAATCTTTGGACCTGCCACAGAGCTAGCCTCAGGGCTCTTCATAAGAACATAAGGGCCATTACAAATGATGCCCACAGCTTTAGATCCTCAGCCATGATAGAGTTATGCCTTCTTTCCTTCCACCATCCATAATATTCTTCTATTGGATCTTGGTGGTCTTGTGAGAGATTCTCTTTTCTCTCGGTTTGATGAACTAGCCATGATGAAGATCTTTTCTAAGTGTTAACCTTTTAGAAAGAACCTGGCTCTGATACCAATTGTTAGAGGCTACACGTCCACCAACCAAAGTATATAGAGAGCCCTGGTTGCTACCAGTTCTCTCAAACAGCGTAGTAAGAGAATAACACCAGATTTTTTTTACATGAAAAACTCGTTGCTCAAGGGATTAAAAACCACGACCTACCCCAGTAGGATTTCAACTTCACTAACCGAGCAACTTCAAGTTACAACTCTATCGTAAGCTAGGAACTAACTCCATAATCCCTCACCCTTACAATAGCGCTTATGCAACCTAGGAACTAACCCGTAGTCCGTCCACACTTGCAATACTACGATTGCAAGCACCTCCACTTGACTAACTCTAGCCAAGGACCACTAATACACCTAGACTAACTCTAGCCTAGTGTACCACTTAAAGGCTTGCAGAAACACACTTCCAGCAAGCTGACTTCGAGACTTTTAAATACCTACAAACAACTTCCTTTAAAGAAAAGAGTAGGTTTACAATTTAAGCACAAAAGAATAAAAACTCAACAACCTATGAACCTAAAGCATCTTTAGTTCTGGATCTGGTCCTTCGTCTTGTTGTGGCTTTGTTCTTTGGAAACACCTTAAGAGGTGGAGACTTGCACTTAGGATGGAGCAATTTGATTTGGGCAAAAATGCTTCTTTATTTGAGCATGGTGTTGCATATGTAAAGGGAAGGGGGTGAGAAGGTGACAACCCATACTAGTCCTCTGTTGCACTGCTGTACAACTACAGTGTCAGCTTTACAGCTGTAAAGTTGACTTTTCAACGTTCCAGGGACCTGGTCTCTCATCTAGAGGAACCTGGTCATCTGTTCTTGAACGGGCTGCAACAACTCTGTTGCTTTACTGCTACACTGCTGCAATGTTAGTCTCTTTATAGTTGTACAGTTAACCAAGCAATAGTTGGGGACCTGATCTCATCTGGTCCTTCTGAATCTGTATCTTGTCCTTCATATATGAACATATCCTGCTGGGAACCTGATCTCATCTAGTCCCTCTGAAAAACATATTTGGTCCTTCATATATGAATATATCCTGCAGCTTGTGTAGTGAGACTGATAGCATCTGTTTCTTCAAAGAGTATGTCAACATAGCAGCACATGAGATATGTGGTTCCTTAGGGTTTGTCAAATCATCAAAACATAAGGTATCTGTTACACCTCGGAAAAGTCCCCGTACATGTACAAAGAATAGACCAACGAAGGGTATGAGTGTGTGGTGTTTTACTAAGTAAGGGGTGATGATTCATGAATTTTTGGAAATAAGAAAGTGGTAGAATTTTATCCAGCCCAGTGGTCGTAAAGTGATTTACGGCCCGTAAAGTGATTTATGGACCGTAAATCACCATCGTCCTCCAGCCTTCCAAAATCTCAACTTTCTGTTAAGTGTGGAAATCGTTAAATACGACTTGGTATACGGCCCGTAAACTGGTTTACGGACCGTAAACCTCGATCGTAAACTACCATGATCACTAGCCAACCTTTCTGTTTTGGACATGCTTAAATACGACAACACTATACGGTCCGTAAACTGTGGTTTACGACCACTGTTCACCCCGACAATTGTTCATTAAAAATCAGATTTTGAGTTATTAAAAAGGGACCCAAGCCTCATTTTATTTCATTACTCATCCATACCATTCAAGAACACTCTAGAACTCTCTCAACACTTTATCCCTAGAAATTCGGGTGAATCAAAGGAAAACTAAGATCATCAACACCAAATCCAAGCAACAAAGTGTATGAAACCTAGTTGGAGGTCATCTTCTTCAAGAAATTCCAAAAGAGGTGAAGAAGGGTTTTAGTGCTAGAGGAGTATCCCCATTCAAAGCTTGTTCAACCATCATCTAAGGTAAGTTTCATGACTTTATCATGTTGTTTAAAGCATTAGAAGACTAAGACACTTGAATTGTGGTAAGACATAGAAAATGGACCATTACTGAATGAATAGTGTCACTATGGAATGATAGTTGAATAGAATCAGGAAAGTTGATATGTTATGATTACAAATACGTTATAAATGACGGATGGGCCATGGAATAGGTGTGAAGTAAGCAAAATTACGATGATAAGCGAAAAACCATTAAATATGGAGAAATTGGAGGAAGGTGGTGGATTTTGCTTAAGGTATATGAATGATGATTGTTGCTTGCAATATTATGAGTGTTGTTGTAAATGTTTAGGAGTTGGAATAGAACGGGGAAAAAGGTAGTAGAAACAAAGGAAATGCCGCTTAATTTTCTTTAGAGATAACGATGCGTTTTTATAGTCGGTTAACTAATGTTAATACGATTCTCTCGTGAAGGTAACGTCGTGACTTCGAAGGAAGACAAGTGAGCGATAACGTATCTAAACGACAAAGGTATGTGAGGCTAGTCCTTTCTTTCCAATGGCATGAATCCTATGGTATAAGTTCTTTCCTCTTCATGAGTTCATGTATCCCGAGAAGCTAAAAGCCTATACTCCTATATATCTATATAAGATAAGAGATATGATATGATGATGCCATATTGACAATGATGTCCTGGATTGCTTACACTCACCTTATGTACTAATTCCTTCAAGGTGAGACAGAATTTCAATAATTGCTGCATAATGAAATCGGGGGATCACGACCTTACATCACCCCGATAGAGTATGTATGATCTTGAGCCTTATGCATGTGTTATGTTAAGATAAGCATATTTTGATAATCATATTATTATAATTATTTTATAATGAGCATGTCATGATTGCATCACACCGCGCCTAGTTGGCCGGGCAGTCACAGCTACAGCGGGCAGCTATACGGATACACCACGACCTTCGGGCGTGGGCATACACCACTAGTGGGTGGCATGAGATGGTACCTCGGACGCGGGAGGCCTGGACGCGGGCTTATATTGTTGATTATCACACCGTTCCAGTAAGGACGGGCAGCTTGCATGTCATGCATACATGATTTGATGATGAGTATGAGTAAGACAGCCTGTATCACTTCTTTCATGATTATCATTCAGAATCAGATGTTCATATGGATGCTCTCATTATATTATTGTTGTCCTTCTTCATTGTTTATGCCTCTCATACTCGGTACAATATTCGTACTGACGTCCTTTTCTTTGGACGTTGTGTTCATGCCCACAGGTAGACAGGGAGGCGAGCTTGATCCAGATTCTTAGGAGCTGTCAGTGGACTGAAAGCACTCCATTGTTTGGAGGTGCTTATGATTATTCCTTTGGTATATATACATTTTGGGCACGACGGAGTCTTGTTCCGTCTATATGTACAACATGCCAGTAGAGGCTCGTAGATGCGCAGTGTGGGTAGTATGGTCTCACATTTTTTCATGTATATGTGTACTTATTATTTTGATATATTAAAGATCCATATGTATGTAAAAGTATTTATGTTTCCCTATAAACTATGACTTTTCCATACTTTGAGTGAAAAGAAATAAAAAGGGCATTAATCGAGTAAAGTGAGTAATAGAGCGAGCGGTGCTCGGTGGTTAGCCCCGGGTACCCGTCGCGGCCCCTAGCTGGGTCGTGACAAAAGTGGTATTAGAGCAGTTCGTCCTAGGAAGTGTCTACGAGCCGTGTCTAGTAGAGTCTTGTTTATGGTGTGTTGCGCGCCACGCTAATAAACAAGAGGCTACATGGCATTTAGGAAGAATGACCATCTTTCTTCTTATGAGATCGTGCGATAGAGCCTTGCCTAAGATTTTATCCTCCCCTAAAAGTGCGTTGTGATTTCAGAATGCCGCCGAAAGGAAAAGCTACAGCTGCCCAGAAGAGCAAAGCTACAACGAAGAAGCGGGTAGAAAGGGAGCCTCCGGCGAATGTAGAGGAAAGTGAATCACAGAATGAGGCCTCGCCTAATGTAGGAGAGCAGGGAGGAGCCTCAGTCTCAATTCCTCCACCAGTTGCTTCGGGTCAACAAGTGACCGAGGCCATACATTTAATGATGCAATTGGTTGCCGCCTAGGCACAGCGGCAGAATGCGGGCCCGAGTGATCGTTCCGCCAGTACGAGAACCCGTGACTTCCTGACTTTAAATCCTCCGGAATTTTTCGGGTCGAAGCCGGATGAGGACCCACAAGGCTTTGTTGATGAGATGTTGAGGACGCTAAAACTTATGCATGCTTCTGAGACCGAGTCGGTAGAGTTGGCTTCTTATAGACTCCGCGATGTGGCGGTATTGTGGTATAACAACTGGATAGCGTCAAGAGCAGCAAATGCACCTCCTCCTGTCTAGCAAGATTTTGTCGACGCTTTTATTCGTCATTATTTGCCACCCGAGGTCCTCCGAGCTAGAGCGGACAGGTTCTTGAATCTAAAGCAAGGAAGTATGAGTGCCCGAGAGTATAGTATGCAATTCAATTCTCTGGCCAGGTATGCCCCGACTATGGTGGCTGATATGGACGATCGCGTACACAGATTTGTGGGTGGTTTAGGTCCACATTTGTTTAGAGATTGTCTAACGGCCTCTTTGCAAGATGGGATGGATATTTCTCGAATACAGGCACATGCTCAGAATCTTGAGGAACGACAACAGCAGCAAAGTGACCGTGATAATGACAGAAGGCAAGGTAAGAGAGCTAGGTCTATGGGAGCGAGCAGTGAATATAGAGGGGGACCGAGACAGATGCATTCTAGGCACTCAGGTCAGTCGGTGACTAGTGCACCTCCCAGATTCCCGGATAGGAGAGTTGACCGTTCTTTTCAGTCAGGACAGGGCCAGAGTTCGAGGGCCTCAGATTTTCAGTCTAGGGGAGATTTTGGTTGTCATACCACATTTTAACCGGGTTAAATTAGAGTACAACATATTGGTGATTCCTGTTTTTGTTTATTTTAAGGAGTCGCCACCTAATTATTTATGGTGAATTAGGACACCAAAAATTTATTAATGTTATGTTTAAAGTTAACTCTGTTTAAGGTCTACGAAACTTGAGATTCTAGGTAAGGGTTCAATTAGTCTAAAGGAAAGGTATTAGGAACCCTTTAAGACCCATTAACAATGGTTAACCGATCGGACTTATGATTAGTTAGGCTAAGTGTAAATATAGTATTATAGAAAAGAACGTAGCTTTGTGAATGTGGCTAAAGTTATAGATAGACCTGTAAAAATGCTATTTAAAAGAGGACTTGTAGAAAAAACAATTGTTTGTATAAAAGAAGATTTTGAATGCTATTTAAAAGTAAGACTTACAAAAGACTATTAGTTCAATATAGACTATGTAAAGATTGTTTTAGCAAATATATGTTTCAAGCGTTGAAAAAGAGTTAAAGTGAAGAAGTTATCCACAAAACTAGCTTGCCTTTTTTTTCCCCTCAAAATAAGCTAACATTAGTGTATAATTTGTGATGTTTTGAAAATCCTAAGATGGTAAGAATGAAAAATTATTCTTTTAACCCAAAATATATAGGCATGCTATTTTGAATGTCAATTTCTCAAATAAATGTTATAGATACTATAAATAGTTTAGAACATAAATGGAAGTGAATGTAATTTGTGGAATTAACTACCCATTACTAAACTAAAACCCTTAATGTCACTAAGGTTTATCTAAATTAGCAAACAAAATGTTAGTCATACAATACACACTAAATGCACACAAAAAATAAAAATAGAGGAGTAGATATAATGTAAATGGGCTCAGCCCATTTTATACTGCTGTGATCTGTTTGCGGTTGGGCTTCGGCCCAACAAATTTTCTTCATATATTGCCGCAAATTAACTGCTACTGTAGGGGCTGACTCGAGGAGTTACGTTGGGCTTTTAGCCCAACGCTAAATGCTGAAGGAGATGACGAATCGCTTGGACTCGCATGCTAGATGTCATGCATAAAAAAAATGAAAAGAAAAGGATTAGTAAAGTGATCCATAAATAAAGCTTAACATATATGATGCAAATCCAAAAATAGGCCAACAGCTTTCAACTAAAACATATAATGAGAAAAGAAGTTAAACCAATATAATGGATCCAATCCATGTTCGGATTAGATATCCACAAAGAGTTTTAATAGTTGCACGAGTAACTGAGCAGCAGCCCATATCAATTATGCAACAACCAACACTAGTCAACAATGTTTGGCCAAAGTGATCTATGGTAGCAGCCCAGTTTATACAGACTATAACCCAAAAAGGAAGAACCCAACGTAGCAACAACATTTCTATTTCAAAGACTCAAATGAAGACACTCAAGCAAATAATATCTTATATACAGGGCGGTATACACTAAAATATATCCACATTACACATATATGTGTATCTTATATATAGATTTTATAGTAATTTTGTAAGACAACACATCGAAGAGGGCAGACCAATTTCAGAAATGATTTAACGATCTCTTAAGATCAGCAAATGAATTTTGCCAACGAGTCTTAGCAATCCCCAAAATATCTCACTTCTTTCCAAATCCAATAGTACTAACTAGCAAATCGAACACTTCTGCCAAATAAAGGCTCTCCACACACAGGGCCACTTAGCATATAAGAATATTTAAAATCCAAACAGACTCCAGAATATCAACTGAAACAGCTTGTATATTCATTTAACCTCAAGTTGTGTAATGGATTATATAAAAAGCACAAGGTAAGATTCAAGCAGAAATCAGTGGTTGCTCCTGAACCAAATTAAGTCAAACATTAATAGAACAACTCTTTTAAACATGATAAGGGAATTTTAGAACATTAACTGAAATTCATTAAAAACCAAATGTTGGCCAATATGAAATCTAAGCAGGATTCCTCCTCATAATCAGAGAAAATTCATTCTATTTAACCATAGGCAAGGTTAACACCTTTTCAGATTTTTCAATGACACACACATAGGTAAAATAATCAAATCCTGTTTGTTAAAGTCTGGAAACACAAGGAAGGAATAGGGCAGATTTCGAAAATAGCATAAAGATTCCAAGTCTCATGTCTTTAAACATAACAATCGTATGCTTGGTCACGGACCATGCTTGCACAGAACAACATACTCAGAACTTAATCCAAACATATACATGCTGTTCATACAGTTTTCAAAGAAAGAAATAAAATAAATACTGATGTCTGCTTCTGCTAAACAGCAATTGGAAAACTTTGAAAGAAAGAATGCTACTGATTTCCATTAACTTTCAGCACAGAGATAATCCTCAGAGAAAAACATACTAGTCTATTACTAGAATCCCTTAACAGAATGGTGAGAAAAGAAGGGAAGTGCTACTGATCTTTAGTTTGTAATAACAACATGGTTAAGCAGCACAAAGTTTCATTTAATCAAGAGAACAGAACTGAAGATCAATCTTTCGAGTGAATGAAAGAAAAAAACAAGAAGGGCATTTAACAAAACCTTTTGAAGATCAGCCTCATATCTTCGGTTTGGAAAATCATGGACCAAGTTTTAATACTTTTGAATTTTAATGAAATTAATCTACTTAAAGTTGATGTTTTAATTATAAGAGAAAAGATGCTTTGCTCTTAGGCCTGCATGAAGTTTAAATCAAATAGTTGGGCTGATATTTAGAGCACCTGAGTACATCACAAAGGACAGAAAACCAGCTTTTGAAAATGCATTATCTCAACATACATGTGGTTCCATTCTTTTGGACAGAACAGAATGAAGTAATCTGAGGGAAAAAGGACTCATTATGCAACAACTAAGAAGTTTATTGCCATACACCATAACACACTAATCTGGTACAGCCTTCAGATGAAAGTAAGTTTCTGAACGTTGTACTGTTATTTGTTGCAGATAAATTTAGTAAAAGTGCTTCTATTGGCTAGCACTTAGATGCCTTAAAATAGAGCATCTCAATCTGTTGGAACACCACCCAACCTCTCAAAATGCATCAATGATTATGTTCAAACAACAACAAAGCAACAAGCCAAATAAAGAAATTCGAAGCTTTAACTAAAGCAGCAATGTGGCAAAAATCATCCCAAGAACACAGCTGGTTTTAATTTCAAACGCGCAGCTCCGTTGGACAAAATGTAGCAATTGACTTAATGATAGAAACATCCTAATACAAATTGAAGACAGCATGTGCACAGCTGGGCAATTACTGTCACGACCCAACCCCGTGGGCCGTGACTAGTGCCCGAGCTCGGCACCCGCATACACCTATCTACCAGAGTTGACATACAAATAGCTAATCCAGATTTAGCGTACACAGATTTATACAGCTGTAAGGCAGATCGCACGAAAACCTGTACATACATAAACATATACATAAGCCGCTAAGGCTATCATAACATACGGGCGGTACACGCGACAAATCACACAGACATACCTGACTGATAGCGACCCATGACCCACATACATGTCTACAGACCTCTAACAGAGATAACAGAATCAGCTGACGGGACAGGGCCCCGCCGTACCCCTAAATAAACATATACATATATAACAAAAGAAGTCAATACCAAAATGTGGGCTCCGAACAAGGAGCACTCCAAACAGCAGAGTAGATGTCCTAGGCGGGCGGATCAGCAAACCGAGCGTCTGTACCTGCACGGCGTGGAACGCAGCCCCCGAAGAACAGGGGGTCAGTACGGAATATGTACCGAGTATGAAAAGCATGAAACGCAGTGAACAGAATCATAACTGAAATCATGAGTGTGGAGTATGAGCATAATAGTCATAGAACGTACCCGGCCCGTGACGGGACTCGGTGGCATAAGTATATCAGAATCATATGCATGTACACATATAACTGTATGTCAATATCACAAATCGTACTCAGCCCATTACGGGACTCGGTAGCAGAAGTATGTCATATCATATGCATGTACACACACACACACACACACACACACACACACACACACACACACACACACATATATATATATATATATATATATATATATACCGTACCCGGCCCTCTAGTGAGGGAATCGGTGGATAGAATCATCATATGCCCTCCTGGCCGCCGTAACCCATCATCACATCATCACATCATCACATCATCATCTCGGCCTTAGCTAGGCCTCCCAATATACTCATTATCAATTGATATGCCGATATGCTTGAACTCCGACCCCGAGCTAATGAATTTCGTTTCGTGGCGCCTGAAAATGTTGTGATTCCTTTCTAGGTCTACTAAAATATGTTCTCTCCCCCTTTATAAGGGGTTCCCTTATGTCACAATCTTTGAGTATCCTCGTTTTCGGTTATATCTCATTCCTCGTCTTTCTTTCTAACTCTACGCATAACAGGTCGAAAACTCCATGTCATAAGTTTTTCTTTTATCTTATGACCGTATCATCATTCTTGTCGAACTTCCCATATCCTTTTATCCACTATTAGTCCTTTCACTCACCAAGGTTTCTTGCCTTTCACCTTTTTCCGGCACTTTGATCTCTTTATCTTCCATCTACGCACTTACCTTCTCTTTCCAAATATCATTGTGTTAAAACTTTCAGCCTTGACCTGTAGTGAAAATAATAACATCTTATCTTGTAACACATGTACCATTCACCTTGTCGTTACTTGGACTTTGGTATCCTTACTCAATTGGTGCCTTCCATATCGTAGCACCGGTCGCTAGGACACACATGTCCACCGATATAAGCACATGTAGGATATCTTATGCATTCATATTTGTATGTATGATTGCTACTACCTTGCCTACAAAATATCTCTAAACACTATTCAAGCCTCTCCTAATTCCAAAGCCGTGACGCACTTTCCGTCTCTTCTCTGGTCTAGCCTATCGCGTACTATGTGGCTTTTATGGTCTCCAACCATCCCATATACTCTAATTTCATTTAGGCTATTCTAGCTTTTCATTTGTCTCTTATGTTAGAATATATAGAATTCTTGCATACTTCCCAGGGGGTCACCCATCCTCCCACCTTAGCACGCTTAACCTCGAAACTTTGGTCGAACTCGGTGCCTTAATGCTGATATAATCGTGTCCACTTCCTCGTATGGCCTTTATTACATGACCTGGAGCGAGTCGAAGTCTTACAGATTCCGAGACATGTTCGCAACATGTCTTTTCTTGTACAATTACTATTTTACCCCTTTTTGATCTTCCACATTTATCTTCCACTTGTGAGTACGGTTATCTTTTAGAATCCGCATTATTCATCTTTTACCAGCCTGTATGGCTATCTCAAGTGGTTTTATTGATTCAGATTTTACCTTACTTCTAGTAACAACCAGAAGAGAAAATTATGTGGTAAAATAGAGTATAGGCCCATCAATGCACATACTTCTAGAGAAAAGATTAATAACATACCTGGGTCTACGTTTGGTGACGCCTCTGGGTCCTACCGGCTGGTCAAAGCATATATGCGGTTAGAAGGACCGCTAGAACTGGGAGCTCCGCCACGACCTTCGCCGCAGCCTGCTAATGTCGACGTACCCCGCCCCGCATGGCGCATGGCTACCGAAGGAGGAGATATGCCAGCAACTGACCCAGTGGGCTGGGCTGAACCACCTCTAAACGGGCACTCCCTCATAATATGGCCTTGACAGCCGCAAGCAAAACAAGCATCCGTAGCAAAACGACATTCTCCGAAGTGGGGCCTACCACAACGAGAACATCGGGGTAACGGTGGCCGCGTATGACCGGGACCTCTGCTCGCCTGTGAGCCTGAAACCCTGGAGCTCTGGACTGCCCCTGAATACCCTGCATAATCTGGTCTCCGGCCCGAGGGCTGTGGGGGTGTGCTCCGTGCTGACTGGGTAGAATACCTACTACCCTGCCGCTGAGACGGCCTACTCTGAAACTCCTCAGAATACCCAGCTGATTTGGCCCTCTTGGGCTGGCTCCTGTCAGGATCCCTATCGGGATGTCGCCTCCTATGTCGGTCCTCCATACCCTGGGTGTGCGCCTGTATACGGGCAATATCCATCCCGGGCTGAGCAGCGATCACCAGACAACTGTCAATCAAATATCGGTCCAGCCCCATTATCTAACGGTGCATCCTGTCAGTCATATTAGCTACCATAGCGGGTGCATATCTGGCCAATGAGTCGAACTCTAGGCTATACTCTCGGACGCTCCTACGATCCTGCCTCAACTGTAAGAACCTATCAACCCTAGCGTGCCGCAGCTCTGGAGGCAGAAAGTGGCCAAGAAAGGCCTGAGCAAACTCGTCACACACTGCTGGGGGAGCGCTGTCACCCCTGGACAACTCCCAGGACTCATACCAATTAGCAGCTACCTCGTGCAACCGGTATGAAGCCAACTCGACGGACTCAGTCGCTGAAGCCTTAATCAACCGTAACGTGTGCTGCATCTGTCTGATAAACTCCTGGGGATCCTCTTCGGTTTTTGTCCCGAAGAACTCTGGAGGATTACACGTCAAGAACTCACGGGCCCTCGAACTATCATGTCTGTGCGCCTGATCACCTCCTAATCTGTATCTGTGCCCCTGCTCCGCCACCACTCTGGTCAGCAGCTGGACCGCCTCTCTCATGGCCCTATCCTCCGCCCCTGGCTGTGGAGCTGGAGGCTCGGGCACTGGACCCCCGGGAGCTAGTGGTGGAGCCGTCCCCTGATCAACAGTTGCTGCTGCTCCGATCTCCTCTGGTAATGGCGGTGTAACAGAACCGGCTGACGGGGGCACGTCCTCCGGCTCAAGCTGAGCACGGGCCCTGGTAACTCTCTTAGCCCGGCTAGTCTCTCCTGTCTCAGCCACTGCTTTGCCCTTCTGGGCAGCCGTCGCCTTCTTCGGAGGCATCACTGTAAACATAACAATCGATCAGAAATGAATCATCCTAATAGCAAAGCTCTATCGCACGATCTAAGATCCAAAGAAAGGGATAACATCCTAAATGTCCTGTAGCCTCCTGTTTATAGATGTGGTGCACCACACACCGATAAACAAGACTCTACTAGACACGGCCTGTAGACATTCCGAGGACGAACCGCTCTGATACCACTTTTGTTACGACCCAACCCCGTGGGCCGTGACTAGTGCCCGAGCTGGGCACCCGCATACACCTACCTACCAGAGTTGACATACAAATAGCTAATCCAGATTTAGCGTACACAGATTTATACAACTGTAAGGAAGATCGCACGAAAACCTGTACATACATAAACATATACATAAGCCGCTAAGGCTATCATAACATACGGGCGGTACACGCGACAAATCACACAGACATACCTGACTGATAACGACCCATGACCCACATACATGTCTACAGGCCTCTAACAGAGATAACAGAATCAGCTGACGGGACAGGGCCCCGCCATACCCCTGAATAAACATATACATATATAACAAAAGAAGTCAATACCAAAATGTGGGCACCGAACAAGGAGCACTCCAAACAGCAGAGTAGATGTCCTAGGCGGGCGGATCAGCAAACCGAGCGTCTGTACCTGCGCGGCATGGAACGTAGCCCCCGAAGAACAGGGGGTCAGTACGGAATATGTACCGAGTATGTAAAGCATGAAACGCAGTGAACAGAATCATAACTGAAATCATGAGTGTGGAGTATGAGCATAATAGTCATAGAACGTACCCGGCCCGTGACGAGACTCGGTGGCATAAGTATATCAGAATCATATGCATGTACACATATAGCTGTATGTCAATATCACAAATCGTACCCGGCCCATTACGGGATTCGGTAGCAGAAGTATGTCATATCATATGCATGTACACATATATAAATATATATACCGTACTCGGCCCTCTATTGAGGGACTCGGTGGATAGAATCATCATATGCCCTCCTGGCCGCCGTAACCCATCATCACATCATCATATCATCATCAGATATACACATAACGTACCCGGCCCTCTAGTGAGGGACTCGGTGAACAATGCAGTGGAATGCGCACGATAACATACCTGGCCCGGGACTCGGTGAAGGACATACTAAGGCGTGTACGAGCAGAGTAATGAGAAACTATATGCATCATAATATATTACCAAGACTCGATAGAATAATCAAATGACAGATCATACGAAGAAGAATCGGACGGAAATCATAGTACGTACCTTTCGGATGTTACAACGGATTACGTCAAAGCAGAATTCCTGAGGTCGTTTGCACATATTAAATATACCGTGGAACTCAATGGAATAATCAAAACGATCCTTCTCTAGTAAGCGGAACAATAGTCCAAGTTTTCCTTGAATATCACTCGAAAATAAGTCAATTAGATCAATATGAAAAGGTCTCGGGGATTGCGGGTCCACCTCGGATCAATTCGAGGTGGCGTTCCAAAATTACGAACATTAGACTTTATAGAGTCATCTATGGAAGTTTTAGGACAATTTGATTCCGTTTGTAAGACTTACAAAGGTTCAAGCTGCTTTTCCAACAAAACATAAAGTGCTTAATTCAATTATATTGAATGAATAAGGGTCAAATTTGGCTCGGATTTCTAGGAGTAGAGTCGTCCCCGAGGCTCGAATCATAACCTATTATACCTAAGACATGCCAAGAGAATGAAAGGCAAAGCTTTACATACCTTTTCCGCTTCTTACGCTACTCCAAATTCAAGTTCCAAACTCTCCAAAATCTACAATTGGTCACATTTACCAAACATTAATTAGAAGCCTTTAGAAGTTCAATCTTAATTCAATATTTGTCTACAGAAATTTGGGCAGCATTTCCCCTGTAAATTCAACATCCCCGAGATTTTAACTCGGTCAAAACATTAACAACAACAACAACACCAACAACAATACCAACAACACCAACAATCAATACAAAACACATTCTAACATACATAGTCTCCCTTTCTACACAATGCAACAACTTCTACTCCAACTCCACACTTTCAAACCAATATCAACGTTTTCATATTCATTTACTCATTCAAGATCATTTAAATACAATTCGGAAGCATTTCATATCGTTCTACAAAATATACAAAAATTCCACCAGCACCATAATTCACCCGAAACCTCCAACCTTCTACATAAATATTCACAACACATTTTTATCTTCCAATTTCATTAACAACAATCACAATTTGCAGTTTAACAATTTCATTTCCATAATTACATAAATCTACCATAAAATCACAAAACTTCCTACAACAACTTAACAACCAATTTTTCATGCTAATTTGGACTAGCATCCTTCCAAATTCACCAATCAACACAACAATTCACATTTAGGACTCCACTTCCATAATTACATAAAAACTATATTAAAATCACATAATTTCCTATAATCATTTACAACAATTTTTCATGCCGACTTGAACCATTATTCTTCCATTTCCATCACAAGGCCCCAACAACACAATTAACATAACAAATAAAATTTTAATCATCCCTCTCCATCAACACAATTTTCGGCCATACACACACATACCTATAACACACAATTTTCATACTCTACATTCCTTTCCACATTCTGCAACACATATATATTTTTCTTCCAAGACAAAAGAAGTAAAATCTTACCTTTTTCTTCCTAGCTTCTTCACTTGACCAAGGTGCTAAATCGACGAAACAAGCGGCCTATCTTCCGAAACAACTACACCACGTTGTAGAGGGCCCTTGAATTAGTAGGAATACCACAAGAAAATAATTTTTGGGACAAGATTTTAAGGGGCAAAAATTATAGGGCATGGCCGAATGGCCTTGTGTTTTGCTCTTCTTCTTTTTGTTTTCTCCTTCTCAATTTTTCTTGAAACTTCTTAATGAAAATGATGGATGGCCCTTTATTTATTTATCACATGGAGTAAATTTTTCCATGGGCTTGGGCTAGCCATATGGCCGGCCACCCCCTACAATTTGGGCCTTGTTTTTTTTTTTTTTTTTGCTCTTTCTAGCCCAATTAATTATGGGCGCTATTTTGTAATTCCCGAAACTAATTTCCGAAATTCTCAATTTTGCCCCTAGCCTTCCTCGATATTTCCACATTAATATTTCATGAACAACACACATATATTAAATGAAATCAAATATGACTGTATTTCTTACAAGTCAAAATTATTTCGAATTTTGTAAATACGCAAAAAAAATACGGGATATAACAATTATTGATTAGCAGACCCAATATTCATGTTAAACAAACATGGCTTATTTGAGTTGAATCGCAATTAGTAAATCACTGAAACGTAGACTGGTCATTTATATTAGCTAAAGACGACAAAAACCATCCGCCGCAAGGAACTAAAGAAAATTGAACTTAAACTAAGTTAACACATGAACACACAGACACTGTTAACTGCTATTAAACTGCAAAATCCAAACTAAACTAAGACATGAACCTACAAACTGAAATTCAGCCAAACTGAAACAACAAACACGCGAACATATCAGAAACTTCAGATTTGAAAGAAAAAGAACACACTGACCTTTTGTGGGTGCAGTGAACGAGGTGTCGAGGCTTCGAATCTACACTCGAACTCGAACGCGAATGAACCGAACCTGATTAAAGTAACTAAAGTTCCAAAACGAAAAAAATGAAAATAGAGTAATTGTTAATCGCGGCTAAAGTTCACCGGAAAAGGATAATTAAGTTTGGGATATGGTTTGTATCCCTCAAAAACTGAATCCGTTTTTCTCAAGAATCTGAAAAATCCCTCCAAAAATTGAAAAATCCCCCCCTCATATTGAATCATTCTTTTTATTTATAGAGTGAGGATGAAGAGGAGCGTATGAGAGAGAGGAGCGGCGTGGGGAACAAGGGGAAGTGGAGAGGAACGTGAGGCGTGGGGGGACAGCAGTGAGTGAAGGGAGCGTGAGTAGAGAGGAGAGGTGGAGAGAGGGGGTGTGCGGCTGAAGGTGGAAAGGAGAAAGAGAGAAGGAGAGGGGCGGCTAGGGTAAAAAATGAGAATATTGGGCCGGGTCGGGTAAAATAGTAGGCTGGATCGGGTATTGTGGTGTGGGCTGGAGTATTTGGGTTTAAAAGGTGGGCTGGGTGAATTAAACATATGGGCTGGTCTGAAATATTGGGGTGAATTAATTAGAGTATGGGCTAATTATTTGGCTGAAAATTGTTGGCCCTTCCTCCTTTATTTTAATTATTCGTGGGCTTCTAATTTAATAACTAGTACACTATTTACTATGATAATTAGTGATTAATATGTAAGAAATAAAGGATTTAATAAAGAGTGATTAATTTAACGAGTACAAAATCCGAAGATAAAATGATGACGAGCCATTTAGAATTGTGATAAAGTAATGCTCGTAATGCTAGTAGTAAAGTAGTGAAAATTAATAATAGTGAAAATAAAGTATTCAGCTCGTCAATAAATTTAGAAGCTCAAAGAAATAAATTGAAATAAAGGAGGGACAAAATTGGGTGTCAACATTGGTCAGCGGAGACCTTTAGTACCGCGGTGCAACCAGTGCAGTAGATTGCATTCCGGGCAGTGCCGACAGGGTTCCGATGCTTGTTATGCCTGCGGGCAAGTCGGCTATATAATGAGAGAGTGCCCCTCAGCGAGAGGTAGAGCTGGGACTCAGCCTACTGGATCAGCAGTTGGGTCTTCTTCAGTACGCCCGACAGCGCAGACTTCTCAGACTACAGCAAGTAGAGGCAGAGGCAGAGGGGGAGCATCTACTTCAGGTGTTGTTCCGCCCCGCGTATATGCTTTGGCAGGGCGACAGGATCTTGAGTCCTCCCCAGATGTTGTCACAGGTACCTTGACTATATTTTCCCGTGACGTATATGCTTTGATTGATCCGGGTTCTACCTTCTCATATATTACTCCGTATATTGCTGATTGTATTGGGGTGAGACCCGAGCCAATTAAACCTTTTGAGGTGTTCACTCCGGTTGGTGATCCCGTAATAGCGAGGCATCTATATAAGAATTGTGTAGTCGTTATATGTGACCGACAGACAAGGGCCGATTTGATTGAACTGGAAATGATAGACTTTGACGTAATAATGGGTATGGATTGGTTAGCGTCGTGTTACGCAAATGTTAATTGCCGAACGAAAATGGTTCGATTCCAGTTTCCGGGAGAGCCCGTACTTGAATGGAAGGGTAATACAGCATCCCCAAAGGGTAGGTTTATTTCCTATCTCAAGGCGAGGAAGATGATAGCCAAGGGCTACATTTACCATCTAGTTCGAGTTCACGACACGGAGGCAAGGCCACCAGTTTTCCAATCTGTCCCAGTAGTAAATGAATTCCCAGATGTATTTCCAGATAAACTTCCGGGTCTTCCTCCAGAAAGGGAAATCGATTTTGCTATTGACGTATTACCAGACACCGAGCCTATTTCTATCCCTCCGTATCGAATGGCTCCGGCAGAATTAAAAGAGTTAAAGACACAGCTAAAAGATTTACTTGAGAAAGGGTTTATAAGGCCCAGTTCTTCGCCGTGGGGAGCACCGGTATTGTTTGTAAAAAAGAAAGACGGATCTCTACGACTGTGTATCGACTACAGGCAATTGAATAAGGTGACAATAAAGAATAAATATCCTCTTCCCAGAATCGATGATTTAATTGATCAGCTGCAGGGTGCCAAATGGTTCTCAAATATAGATTTGTGATCGGGTTACCATCAAGTGAGGGTTAGAGAAGCGGATATCCCTAAGACTGCCTTCAGGACAAGATATGGTCACTACGAGTTCCGAGTGATGTCGTTCGGGTTGACAAATGCCTCGGCGGTGTTCATGAATTTAATGAATAATGTGTTCAGGCCATTCTTGGATCTCTTCGTGATAGTATTTATCGACGATATTCTGGTATATTCTCGCACAGAATCAGAACATGCAGACCACCTAAGAATTGTTCTTGGCGTTCTTCGAGCCCGAGAATTATATGTGAAGTTCTCAAAGTGTGAGTTTTGGCTAAATTCTGTGGCATTTCTAGGTCATGTTATTTCAGATGATGGCATCCGAGTCGACACTCAGAAAATAGAAGCTATGAAGACTTGGCCAAGGCCTACGACGCCTACAGAAGTTCGTAATTTTCTGGGTTTGGCAGGTTATTATCGAAGATTCGTAAATGGCTTTTCATCTATTTCATCCCCATTAACGAAGCTAACCCAGAAGTCGGCGAAATTTCAGTGGAATGATGCTTGTGAGCGTAGTTTCCAAGAGCTAAAAGACAGATTGACCTCAGCTCCAGTGTTAACGCTTCCAGAAGGGCCGGATGGTTATGTGGTGTATTGTGATGCTTCCGGTGTGGGACTAGGATGTGTACTGATGCAACATGGGAGAGTTATTGCCTACGCTTCGAGACAGTTGCGAAAACATGAACAGAATTATCCAACTCATGATCTTGAATTGGCTGCAGTCATTCATGCATTAAAGATATGGAGACATTATTTGTATAGTGTGCACGTCGATATCTATACAGATCACAAGAGTCTCCAACATATTTTCAAGCAGAAGGAGTTGAATCTACGGCAGAGGCGGTGGTTAGAATTGTTAAAGGATTATGATGTGGATATTTTATACCACCCCGGGAAGGCGAATGTGGTAGCAGACGCGCTTAGTCGTCGATCAATGGGCAGTTTAAGTGAAGTCCCTTCAGAAAAGAAAGAAATGGTTTGTGAGCTCTATCAACTAGCAAATCTTGGGGCACGTGTAATTGATTCGGGTAAGACAGGAATTAGTGTTAGTGATCCTACAGTTTCGCCCTTGAATGCGGAGATAAAAGAACGCCAGTATGAAGATCCACAAATGCGTCATCACAGGGATGTATCCTGTGGAAAAGAGAAGTCTCCATTTGAAGTTTCCATAGACGGAGTTCTTAGATGCCGAGACAGACTGTGTGTACCGGATTTGGCAGGATTATGCCGACGGATTCTAGAGGAAGCACACCATTCTCGGTATTCCATTCATCCAGGTGCAACCAAGATGTATCGTGATCTCAAATTGTTGTATTCGTGGCACAATGCCCAAATTGCCAACAAGTGAAAGCCGAACATCAAAAGCCAGGCTTATTGCAAGCAATGGAAATTCCTACATGGAAATGGGAAGAAATTAATATGGATTTCGTTGTAGGATTACCTCGCTCGCGAGGCAAATACAATTCTATATGGGTGATCGTGGACAGACTCACGAAGGCAGCTCATTTCCTCCCAGTTAAAACCACGTACGCAGCAGAGGATTCTGCAAGGCTGTATCTTAAAGAAATCGTGCGACTCCATGGTATTCCATTGTCTATTATCACTGACAGGGGAACACATTTTATAGCTAAGTTTTGAAAGTCCTTCCAAGAAGGGCTGGGTACCCAAGTTAAGTTCAGCACGACATTTCACCCACAAACTGACGGGCAAGCCGAGCGTACTATTCAGACCTTGGAAGATATGCTACGAGCGTGCATGTTGGATTTTGGTGGTAGTTGGGATGAGAATTTACCCCTCATTGAATTTCCCTACAACAACAGCTATCATTCTGGTATTCAAATGGCCCCGTATGAAGCATTGTATGGAAGGAAATGCAGATCTCCAATTGGATGGTTTGAAACCGGAGAAGTACAATTGATAGGCCCCGACCTGATTCAACAAGCAGTCGAAAAAGTCAAAGTCATTCGAGACCGACTGTTAACAGCCCAAAGTCGCCAAAAGTCTTATGCGGACAACCGCCGACGAGATTTGGAATTTCAGGTAAATGATTGGGTATTTCTGAAAGTATCGCCGATGAAAGGGGTGATGAGATTTGGCAAGAAAGGGAAGTTGATTCCTAGATACGTCGGACCTTATAAAATTATCCGTAAGGTGGGTCAGGTAGCATATGAATTGGATTTACCTTTGGAGCTTGAATCAGTTCACCCGGTATTCCATGTTTCGATGCTCCGCAAGTGTATTGGGGATCCTACAAGAATAGTCCCGGTTGACGATGTGCAGGTGACAAAGAAGCTGATATATGAAGAAATACCTATTGCTATTTAGACAGACAAGTGCGGAGACTTCGGAATAAAGAAGTCGCTTCAGTCAAAGTTCGATGGCGAAACAACAACAGGGAAGAAATGACTTCGGAAGCGGAAGAGAAGATGAAAGCCAAGTACCCCCATTTATTCCAATCTCCAGAAGGTTCATGATGACACGCCGAGGTTGTAAGATATGTATGCTTTATCTTCATGTTTTGGTCGTGTGTAGCCATAGATATGTTGCTATTGTGATGTAGCCCTTTGAGGCGAAGATATTATGGGTTGTTGTGGCAAGTAGGTAGTGTCGAATTACAAAGGAAACTCTGGCAAAAATTTTCTAAGATTCCTAGGTATTTTAACATTCGAGGACGAATGTTCCAAAAGGGGGGATAATGTTACACCTCGAAAAAGTCCTCGTACATGTACAAGGAATAGACCAACGAAGGGTATGAGTGTGTGGTGTTTTACTAAGTAAGGGGTGATGATTCAGAATTTTTGGAAATAAGAAAGTGGTAGAATTTTATCCAGCCCAGTGGTCGTAAAGTGATTTACGGCCCGTAAAGTGATTTACGGCCCGTAAAGTGATTTACGGCCCTTAAATCACCATCGTCCTCTAACCTTCCAAAATCTCAACTTGCTGTTAAGTGTGGAAATCGTTAAATACGACTTGGTATACGGCCCGTAAACTGGTTTACGGACCGTAAACCTCGATCGTAAACTACCATGATTACTAGCCAACCTTTCTGTTTTGGACATGCTTAAATACGACCACACTATACGGTCCGTAAACTGGTTTACGGTCCGTAAACTGTGGTTTACGACCACTGTTCACCCCGACAATTGTTCATTAAAAATCAGATTTTGAGTTATTAAAAAGGGACCCAAGCCTCATTTTATTTCATTACTCATCCATACCATTCAAGAACACTCTAGAACTCTCTCAACACTTCATCCCTAGAAATTAAGGTGAATCAAAGGAAAACTAAGATCATCAACACCAAATCCAAGAAACAAAGTGTATGAAACCTAGTTGGAGGTCATCTTCTTCAAGAAATTCCAAAAGAGGTGAAGAAGGGTTTTAGTGCTAGAGGAGTATCCCCATTCAAAGCTTTTTCAACCATCTAAGGTAAGTTTCATGACTTTATCATGTTGTTTAAAGCATTAGAAGACTAAGACACTTGAATTGTGGTAAGACATAGAAAATGGACCATTACTGAATGAATAGTGTCACTATAGAATGATAGTTGAATAGAATCAGGAAAGTTGATATGTTATGATTACAAATACGTTATAAATGACGGATGGGCCATGGAATAGGTGTGAAGTAAGCAAAATTACGATGATAAGCGAAAACCCATTAAATGTGGAGAAATTATAGGAAGGTGGTGGATTTTGCTTAAGGTATATGAATGATGATTGTTGCTTGCAATATTATGAGTGTTGTTGTAAATGTTTAGGAGTTGGAATAGAACGGGGAAAAAGGTAGTAGAAACAATGGAAATGCCGCTTAATTTTCTTTAGAGATAACGATGCGTTTTTATAGTCGGTTAACTAATGTTAATACGATTCTCTCGTGAAGGTAACGTCGTGACTTCGAAGGAAGACAAGTGAGCGATAACGTAGCTAAACGACAAAGGTATGTGAGGCTAGTCCTTTCTTTCCAATGGCATGAATCCTATGGTATAAGTTCTTTCCTCTTCATGAGTTCATGTATCCCGAGAAGCTAAAAGCCTATACTCCTATATATCTATATAAGATAAGAGATATGATATGATGATGCCATATTGACAATGATGTCTTGGATTTCTTACACTCACCTTATGTACTAATTCCTTCAAGGTGAGGCAGAATGTCAATAATTGCTCCATAATGAAATCGGGGGATCACGACCTTACGTCACCCCGATAGAGTATGTATGATCTTGAGCCTTATGCATGTGTTATGTTAAGATAAGCATATTTTGATAATCATATTATTATAAGTATTTTATAATGAGCATGTCATGATTGCATCACACCGCGCCTAGTTGGCCGGGCAGTTACCGCTACGGCGGGCAGCTATACGGATACACCACGACCTTCGGGCGTGGGAAGACACCACTAGTGGGCGGCATGAGATGGTACCTCGGACGCGGGAGGCCTGGACGCGGGCTTATATTGTTGATTATCACACCGTTCCGGTAAGGACGGGCAACTTTCACGTCATGCATACATGATTTGATGATGAGTATGAGTAAGACAGCCTGTATCACTTCTTTCATGATTATCGTTCAGAATCAGATGTTCATATGGATGCTCTCATTATATTATTGTTGTCCTTCTTTATTGTTTATGCCTCTCATACTCGGTACAATATTCGTACTGACGTCCTTTTCTTTGGACGGTGTGTTCATGCCCACAGGTAGACAGGGAGGCGAACTTGATCCAGATTCTTAGGAGCTGTCAGCGGACTGAAAGCACTCCATTGTTTGGAGGTGCTTATGATTATTCCTTTGGTATATATACATTTTGGGCACGACGGAGTCTTGTTCCGTCTATATGTACAGCATGCCAGTAGAGGCTCGTAGATGCGCAGTGTGGGTAGTATGGTCTCACATTTTTTCATGTATATGTGTACTTATTATTTTGATATACTAAAGATCCATATATATGTAAAAGTATTTATGTTTCCCTATAAACTATGACTTTTCCATACATTGAGTGAAAAGAAATAAAAAGGGCATTAATCAAGTAAAGTGAGTAATAGAGCGAGCGGTGCTCGGTGGTTAGCCCCGAGTACCCGTCGCGGCCCCTAGCTGGGTCGTGACAGGATCATAACTCATTAGTTCTACATCTCTTAAAGCATGCTGACGTAGAAATAATTACCAAGTGATATGATATATCTTGGTAAGCATAAAATTTAATGGACTTGCAATCCAGATATTACAAGTTCTTGGGGAACTTGTTCATAATCCTTATTTGGATTAAATCAAATAAGGTGAATGTGATTTAATCACCTCAGTCAATATTCATTGACGAAGAGAACAAAGATAATCATGTTTACCCTTATCTCTTTATGATAATCAGAACCTTTTATATTATTTTGCAAGTTGATGACTTGACTATTATTGGAGCTCTTGAAGAGATTCTAAAAGCAGTAGATTATCTGCCAAAAGAAGTTGAAATGAGAAAATTATATTAGTCCTGAAGTACCATATATCTATGCAATTGATGCATTTATTTATCTTGCTAACTATGAGCATGATATAATTTCTCTCCTACATAGAAATATTGAAACAAGGTCAATTGCATGTTGCAAATGAAACTCCTGACATGAACGTGTTTATCCTAAAAAATATTGTCAGGTGTTTTGGATATACAGGGCATTCATCTGATCGGCATAAGAATGCGATCTAGATATGTTATCTATTTTCAAGAAGGATTATTGTCCTACCATGTTGTTTTACATGACAGTCAAATCATAGAAAGATAACATAAGTTTATAAAGCAAGTCAAAAATGTACTTGGCGTGACTACAATAATACAATATGGCGATGATGCAACTCTATCTAAGGAATGGAGATGTGAATCATCAACCAGTTCATCAGATGATCATTTGGCAGATCTAATCACAAATGATCTGCCAACCTCGAGATATGATAAGTTGGTATACAAGATCGGAGTACATCATCTTCAAGAATTATGTGATGCTTTAATCAAGGGGAGCAAAATGCGCACTATACTCTTTTTCCCTTAACCAAGGTTTTGTCCCATTTGGATTTTCCTAGTAAGAATTTTTAATGAGGCAGCTAGCAATGCATATTACTAAATACGCGTACTCTTTTTCCTTTACTAGAATTTTTTCCCATTGGGTTTTTCCTAGTAAGGTTTTAACAAGGCACATTATCTACTAATGAACATCCAAGGGGGAGTGTTATAAATACACCATATTATGAATGTCCATTCAAATACACGATTTCCTGGATAAGCTTGCAATTGGATAAACTTGCAATTAAGCAGGCAGCTTGCAAGTAGCTCATGCAGACAGGTTGCAAGTAGCTCCCTGAAAAGCCTTGCAGCAGCTTCCTCGGGCTTGCAATCAAGCAGACAGCTTGCGAGTAGCTCAAGTAGGTAGCTTGCAAGTAGCTCAAGCAGGCAGCTTGTCAGCAACTTCCGAAAAGCCTCACAGCAGCTTCCTGAAAAGCAGCTGCTTTTTTTTTTTTTTTATAAATAGAAAGTCAGTTCAGTTCATTTGTACATCAATTGAAAGAGAAATAAAATATATCTCTCCCCCTAGCTTATTTGGCTATATCTCTTGTTTTTATGTACTTTTAATATTTATTTCATGACAGTTGTCATCAATTTATGATTTTTTACTCTAGCTTATAAGCGCTTTTTATTTGATCGGCTTCTTATTATTAATCTCAACACTTTTATCAAACACACGCAATTGATTCTTTGTAAAATTGATTTCAACACTTAAAAATGTTTTTCAACACAGGCTATCAATTATTTACAATTAGCTAACTCAAACGGATTCTTATCAATATACACACACATTGATTAGTTTAACTTTTTTACTAAACATATAGCTTTAGTATCAGGGATATTCACGGGATTTTTCATAAAAGATTATCACTATTTAAAGAAATAAACAAAGAACAAATTCGTCCTTCCCTTCAATTTAATGAAGTTTGAGATGTTAAACTTGATTTTGAAGGCGTAAGAGTTGGTTGGGAGAAACGTCTCTCCGTTGAGCTACATTATCATTAAATATTAATTATAACCTGTAACAAAATCCAACTAACAAAGAAAAATAACGAATGTCTTAAAAAAACTCAAAGTAGAAGGAAAAAGAACATGCAAAACATCTTAACAATGAAAATATGAGCAGCAATCAATATGCCAAGTTCAAACAAAATGCAATCTATAGTTTCTTAAGTTAGGGGCTAATGAATTATGATTGCTAAATTAAGTGTATATTGATCTTTACTTTAAAAGGACGGCTTTTTGAAGCAGTAGCACTCACTTATTCAGGTTGGAAACGACGACCTTCATAAAAAAGATTCAGGCGCTTCACTATGAAACAAAACGCAATCCCTGGAACTACTATCATTTAATAATAAATATTAATTATTCTTTAATATATTATTTTACTTACTAAAAAATTTCAGCAAATTAAGTGATGTTGCCTCCCCGGTTTACTGATATGTAGAAGAGTTTCATGATATAATAAAATAAAATAAAAATACTTACGGTAAATGCTAAAATAAGCAAAGTTAACTTATAAACTAAAGCTAATTCAAATACGTTGCTCTATTTTTTCCAATGCAAATGAATATGTTTAATCATCGCAATAAGTATTTGATAATGAAACTTCATTGATCTGAGAATATATCGGGGACTACACTAAAAAAAATCAGTCCAATTTGAACGCAGAAATAAATTAATTCATAAACTAATAACTTGATGAGCCAAGCTTCTGAAATTTATTTATATTTTTGAAAATTGTTTACCCAAAAAAAGGTATTGTTAATATATACCACTACAAGAAAATGTCAGAATTGTGACGGAAATTGGGACGTCCCAAAACCCTTGGTCATAAATTTATTGCGACGGATTTTAGTTCCATCACAAACGTTTGAGACGGAATTGTGACAGACTTTTCCGTGATAATACACAGCCTTGTATTCGGCCTAGATTCCGTCACAAAATTGTCATAGATTTGTAACAGATTGTTCCGTAACAAAATAGTGACAAAATATAATCCGCGACAAATTCAGAAATCTAGTGACAGTAATTGTGACGGAATATTTTGTCACAAATTGACTCTCTTGCAGCTGTATTAGTGACAGAATTAGGATAGATTATGACGAACTAAATCCATCACAAATTTAGTTTGACCTTTTAGATTTAATAATAATAATAATAATATTCAATATATACTGTAAATTAGCTAAAAGCATAAAATTAATTAGCCACCACAACAAAATATTAAATTTACAATACAAAAGCATGAAGTTAAAACGTGCAAAAACACAACTTCAATAAGCAAAAGTCTACAAATATCAAAACTTACAAAGCATCCAACTAACAAAAGTTTTGATAACGTTAAAAGAGTTTCCAAGTAACTAAAGAAAGAGTGGGATCGCCAGATGATCGAGAAGATAGCGCCATCTCGCTCATCATGCGAGACCATCGATCCTCTATAGACTTAAACCGATCATCACTTTCTTGCGTGAAACGCGATACCTCTTGCTCTATACGTTGTTTCACCTCCTCCTCAAGACGTTGCACCTTTGCCTCCACACGCTCTTGAAGAATTCTCTCTTGATTTTCTCTCATACGCAACATCTCTTCCTCAAGAAGTTTGAAGCGTTCTTCAGCAGCACGATCAGTCACCACAGACAAATTTTATGAAGTAGCAGAATTGCAGTCTTGATACAAACTCAAAGCTTGAGAGCTTGAGAGCCCAATCCATACACACGTCGTTTTTTCTCTCCACCTACAACATCTAAGTATATGCGATTTACATCGAGTTCGTGGACTTCTGGTGAATCATCTGATGAGCCTGATATAGCAGCAGCCACCCTAGCCTCCATTTCATCCTACACACATTTATCATTGATAGAAAGGATGTCAACCTGTTACAAACAATCAACTCCACATAAGAGGTTCAGACAAACATCCATTGTTCTAAAGGTTAAAGGGCCAAAAAAATAACACAAAGTACATATATCCAAAATTTGACAGAAAAAATGTATCCTGCCCGCTACCTTTTAGTAAACACACTTGAGTAGATAAATACCATATGACAAAAAACATAGCAATTACTTGGGGATAAATATTCACCCTTCTGCTTCCCAGAGTTGCAGCCAATTTTTAATCAGGATTTTACAGCCTATTGCCACATAACTTTTCTATTTAATTTTAAACACCCACAATAGAACCATTTCAATCAATATTTGGGTGTTCATTGCCTCTTATACAACCATAAACAAACAACAAACACAGGAGTGAGCTTCACTAGAATAGAAAGTTAAATGAGACAAAACCAAACAAATGTTGCTTGACAGCTTCAAAAGAAATCCAGCTATTACTTTATACTTCACTACTAATACATCAGATAAGGATACCACCATTTTACATCCTCACTTAACAAAGTGTAAAACTAAAACTTATATCACCAGAATTAGAACACAGAAGTCAATCTAAAATAGCGAGCTGGTAGTTCCACACTTTCCTTTGATTTTCTCCTCAGCTAACGCTTTATGGGTATATAGCTTTGTCATCTTTTACTTATTCAATGAAGCACGCGATAATGCTGTTTATTTCCCTGGTCAAAAGCACTTCTTTATCTTGAGATACTCAGGTAAACAAATATACTTAAACTCTGTCTTAGAACGAACTCAGTCAAGATTGATAAACACCAAACACTCGGTGATAGACCACAACTTCTTATCTTTGAGCTTCCTTATTTTACCAAACACTCTGTGTTAGAACGAACTCAATCAAGATTGGCAAACACCAAACACTAGGTGATAGACTACAATTTCTTATCTTTGAGCTTCCTTATTTTCACCTTTTTCCATTGCATTTTTATTATTGTTGGTGGAGAAACAAATGAAATTGAGCAGAAAGAAGCATTGTCTATAATCAAAAAAGCCAACAGACGTATCTATTGAAAGACTATATTCAATCTTCACCAGATTTCTCACTTATGTTAACAAGGAAACATCAACTCAAGGTTTCATAAAACAAGTTCATCTATATAGAAGGGCAGAAACAATTCATAGGAAGTTAAGACATTGACTTTCTTCACCAGGAAAAATTTAAAACATGTATTTAGCTGTGGATTTTTGTTTCAGATCAATGTTCCATAGTCTTTTCAAATAAATCTTATTATTTTCTTATAGGAGTGGAATGACGATTTTTTGGTGTTAGCAGCAAACATAGCTATTGAACAGCCTGTTTCTCTTTTGGATCATCCTAATGCAATGTAGTCATTTTACTTCATATACACATATGCAATAAATGATAAAAATTAAATAAAGTTGTCCTTAACTTGCACAATGACCTACCCGCTCTTCAATAACCTAACACCTATGACATTGCTGAAAACCAGAGAAGGAACCAATGTTTCTGTATATTTTGTGCTTGTGTGGGAATTCAATACCAGAAGCACTAGAATTCAGATTGATCCAAAAATTTGATGGATTCATGTATTTAGCTTTGCTGGAGTAATTTTTTAAAAAAAAAATCCAGCAATTAACAAGTCACAACAATTCTAGAAAATGAAACTAACTGGAAATGGAAACTAGTTATTCATTTCTTGATAGTTGCTCATAGAATATAGAATCAATTGAAGTCCTCTCACAGTAGCATTACGTGCCTAGACAGGTTTAGCTATATTCATGTATAATGAGTTTTATAACATAGTCAAACAGGGTGACATACTTAACAAAAATCAGTCAGAGATTGCGCTAGACGGGTAGCTTACACATGGTTACTCACTGAACTCTAATCCCGTTGGACATAGATCCTAGGCAGACAACATTCAACCTTAAGAATGTGATTGATGTATTTCTTATTTTCAAAACACCATTCAATTGTACCTCTAACAAATAATACTGAAAATGAAGACATACAAAAGAAACTTACATTAATGTTGTTAGACTTGGTATCAACAAAGCTGCCATCTTTTCTTTTATGCAGCTTCTTAAATATTTCCCATGAATTTGGTGGACGATGTATGCCTCGCACAACGTTGAAAAAAAAATTAGCTCGTGAAAGAATTCAGAACATGATAAAGCTTAGATACAAAATATAAGATGTCCAACACACAAATTACAAGATATAAGAACATAATTAAAAAGTGGATACTGCTTATAACACACAATTACTTAAAGTTAAAAATAATCTGATTTCTACAGTAATACTAGCTTAACTACTGACCAAATTCTTGAAACAGTACATTCAAAATCAGATTCATTACAAAACACAAACTTTTAATACTTCAAGTGACATTATTTTATTCATATTGTGCTATCTGACAGAAAGATTAACACGCGTTAGAGCTTACATGATGACAAGTTGTTTCCATATGACAATAGAACCTAGAAGTACTCAATTAGAGAAAGAATAAGATTACCCATTGTTACGAGCTTCTTCCCTAGAATACTAAAATTTTTCAAGAGAAACGAAGTCCATCTCTAGAAGCTTTTAAAATAGAAGTATTGACCATCTAAAATGAAATATCATCCAGTAATTAAATTGAATTAATGACTTCTATTAACCGTGAATTAGGACCAACATCCTATTACCAAAAGCATCTGCTAAGGTAAGTAGGCTAACCTGATTAACTATCTAACTTAGTTTGCATTATTCTCTTGCTCTAAACTTAACAAATTCAAATAAGCTAATGCACTCCAACATATTCACCTATCTAACAGTGAGACTAAAAGAACAAAACTAACAGAGTGGCTAAAAGACTTTAATGGGAAAAAAAGAATAGTCATTGGTTAAATTAAAATAAAATTTCTTTCTTTTGTTCCATGCTTGAGCAATATTAGGCCTAAGAGAGGCCTCCATAAGTATTATAAAGCCAACCGTGAACGAATCCCACAAATCAGCAAAAAGAAGTAAGAAGCTCTAAAAAATGCAAACCTTGAACGAACGAACTCCTATATGCCTTCTCCTTTTGATCCTTGATTAACAATGGAGGTTCTTGAACTTTTCTGCAAAATAAGTTGCAATACACCATAAGACGATGCGAGCTTCCAATATCTAGACATATACGATTCATAACTAAAGGCATAACTAGGATGATATTGTCGGGATAAAGATATGTCAAGATTCTTGTTTCCTTCCCTCAGATTATAAAGCCAAAAAAAAAAAAAACCTTTTCAGATTTTTTCTACACAATCAGAGCACACTCTAAGCAGCACGCACAAGGTTCTAATACCACTGAACGATAGAACTCTCCCATGAAAGGAAGTTTTTGGAAAGAAAGAGTGGGAAGCGGAACAACCCGTGAATTCAATTTTCGACCATGTTCTAATAGCAGCCAAATAATAACAACCACGACGACAATCCTAGTTGAAAACACGTACAACTGCTCACCATTGTACTCTATCACTTAAATGATACGAACTACATAAGATAGTCAAGTAGCTATGCTGGAGAACAACTAAAAGTATTTTCTATAAGTGAAATAAACATCTATGATAATACTACGAAGTAAAACATGATCTTCAGGACCAAGCTTATATTACAAATAGTGGTGAATTTAGGGGGTAAAAAGGGGTCACTTAAACACATGGTCACCCGACTAAACTCATTATATTATGTGTATAATTATTAAAATATATCTAATATTACCTTTTGGAACACATGCTACAAAAGGCTTGGTTGAAAGCTAATTTATTTACCTAAAGGTTCAACGATCAATCCCCACTTGAAGCATTTTTTTCCTCCTTTCTTTAGTAGTGAACTCATCTTTTAGAAATTGTAGATTCGTCTCTGAATTTATAGGCCCCTTTCTTTCGATAACAAAGAGTGATTTTGAGGATGTAACCATTGTGATTGCAAATCGATCATGAACATCCAAAGCCCATGGTCTGTCTAAAGCTTAGAAGGATTTGCTGAAATGTAATGGGGTGTGGGGGAAACTAAAAAGTGGTCAAAATTTTTGGTGGCAAAACTAAAAAGTTAGTCTAATTTTGTTGTTGTGACGGAAATAATTCTGTCACAAATTTATATGTTTATTATTAATTATCTTGTTATTTTATTTGTGACGGAATGTTCAATCTGTCACAATTTTGTCACGGATTTGTGACAAATAGTTGTCAGTTTTTCTAAACCAGCCTTAATTATTTCCTTCACAAAAAGTATTTTTAAATCTGTCACAAATCCGTTACTCTCGGAATTTTTTTGGGAATTTAAAAAAAAAAAAATATATATATATATATATATATATATATGTATGTATGTATATATATGAAAGGTCGATCCGTCACAAATCCGTCAAAATTCTGTCACAATTTGTGATGGAATTGCACCGTCTCAAATATTCTGTCACAATTTTGACATTTTCTTGTAGTGATATAAATTAGTTAGTGGTTTAAAAAATACGTGAATTGATTTGTTATGAGTAAGTAAGAAAAAGTAGTAGCAATTATCAATGAAATCAAGTAAATAAAAAGTGAGAAACGATAAAATAAGCCTGGGTCGTATGAGCTCGGAGGATATCCTTCTTTGAATGCCCCTGGCTGAGCACTTAGCCTTGTGAATGACAAAAGGACAATTTTACTAATAACTAGAATGTAACTGTGTGTAAGTGTTGGGTTATATACCATTAATCATGCGTTTAGATATGGCATATTGTAACAATTGTCATGGTTAAAAGTCTAAGTGGGAGATTGTTGGAATATATACTATTAATCATGTGTTTAGATATAGTATTTATTATAGAACAATTATTTACTCAATTTTTAATAAAGAGTTAAATAGATCATGTACTAGTATGTGTGTCCTTTACTTATATGGTAGATGATTTAGTGTATAGAGTTTAGCTTATATACGGAAGATTAAATCACCGGTTCTTATAAGTATAAAGTTTATGTTCACAATCTAAGATAGAATTTGGACAAAGCTATCGGTATGATTGTAGCACAAGATTAATATAATGTATCTTCATTATGGGAACGGTATAGTTCCGTCTTCTTGTGCCAGTACATTTTGTATGTATTGAACGGACCAAGTAGAGATAAGTGTTTTTGTACTGAATATATAAAGCAAATTATTTAGTTCATTAAATGTACTTATACTCTTAATCTTGATATAATTATTATGATCAATGTGATTTGTTCATTATTTTGATTTATTAAAAGGTACGACTCAATTGCGAGTCTATGTATTCCTGATAAATTAGATAATGACAAAATACATTTGTGAAATAATAATTAGTTGATAGAATCCATATCTCGACTTTGAGATTGATGAAACCCCTTTATGGATGCTTATAAGTCTCATGTGAAAACTCTGCATGTGGATTTTGTATCCGTCACATGATATAAGTTAAGCGAAAATATAAAGGATTCAATTAGTCAATGAATTAAATTGTCAGTAATTTAATTTAATTGATTGGTATCTGTAATCTTAACATGGAGAGTTAAATAAGTTTTAATGTATGATTTCGAAATTGAACTGAGGAGTGCAGCTACGATTATTTAGTGGAATAATTAGTAATTTATTATGGTAGGATTAATTCAATTTTTTTTTAATTAATTCCATAATAGGAAGCCTCATTAATTAAATTCTGTGGTCCTTGTTGTGCCCGAATAATAAAGAATTAAATAGAATGTTATTTCTTGGTGGAAAATAAAGACCAACATGTTTTGGAAAAGGGTGAAAACCCTAAACCGGTAATTATAAAATAGGGGTCTTATTCCATAAGGAGGCTAAGGGTTTTACAAGCTTTACACTTTTCCATAGTAATTCGCCCACACGAATTTCACAAATTCTGGTATTATTCGGGTTACACAGCAGAAGACTGTGGAATTTAAGGATGACGATCGGCTGGATGGTGTGTGTTCGTGGTTGAAGATTCGATTCTTGACCGCGGTCACGCTTCAAGAGATAAGTATCAATTTTATGTTTGATTAATATCTTGATTATGTATTGTTTATATTATATGTAAGTTCGATCCTGACTATTCGCTTCTGCTGTTTATGCCTGTATTCCATCAGTAAGACGTATGTATTAGATGCTTATTACAATGAGCTTAAGCTCCTTTTATAGTTGATAATCGCTAGCTTTGAGCTGTAAATTAGTGCCCAACAATGAGTACTAATAACAAATGCTACTTTTGTTGCAGAAGTGTAACATTCAGCTCCAAATCCGGACCGGTTACGTAACTTTTGTTGTTCATAAATGATCCGTATCAATTGCTCCATAACATTTGATCCGGGTTTGTACAAAATCATTCCTTCCAAATTAAATCATATAAATAGCATATAAATAGCACAATCCGGACTGGCTTTTGTTAGCATATAAATAGCACAAGCTCATCAATTCGTGACATTGTTTTATTTCTGTGGCTGATGGAGACATGGTAATTGGTAAGCATTCCTGTAGTTTCCAACCATTATTTCACAAATTCATTAGAAAAACAGATTTTTTAGACAATTGCATAGACAAGGAAGGAACTTTTTTATATGAGATGATGATGGCAGCAAAATGCATCCAAGGGGTTCCTTAATCAAGTGGCTTTTTAATGACTTCGCCGTATAAAACCCTTAAAAGACTTATATAGGTATAACTTTTTGGAATAGCTGTTTCAAATATTTAGACAGAATGGAATATCTCAACAACTATCAAGATTCCAAAGCCATTTTGGTCAGCCAAAGTCAACAAATGATAGGGTTTAAAGAGCTTCCTTATAACCCAAACTAAGCCTCATACTAAATTTCCAACAAAAGCATTCCAAACCCATGAAATAATTCATCAAAGAAAACAGGACATAAAGCAAGCAACTTTACCTAAAACCCTATAATTTCACAGAGCAGATACCCCTAGCCTCTATCCATCCTTTCAAAAATTAAGCATAGAATATTAAACCCACCACCAAAATACAGTATATAAACAAAACCCATTAATTCTTCACAAGAACAAGTAAATATCACCAGCATCATGAGCAAGAACCATACCCCACAAAAAAAAAAAAAAAACAAGTATTTATGGAAAAAAAAACTACTATATTTCAAAAGAAAAAGGTGGAATTTTTTTTAAAAATCATTACTACCATGATCAAGAAACAATATCCACAAAGCAAAAAAAAACAATTACATACATATTTATACACCTCTATCAGACTATCACTACCTATCTATTACAAGATCCTTTTTAAATTTTTGTTTTATTTTTACTACTAGAGTTAAAAAAAAAAAAAAAAATCACCACCGTGATCAAGAAACAATACCCACAAAGGTAAAAGCAAATAAGCAATTATATACATATTTATACAGCTCTATCAGACTATCACCACCTATCTATTACAAAATCATTTTTTAGTTTTTGTTTTATTTTTACTACTAGAGTTGAAGCAGAGAAAGAAATAGGTAAAATAATTAAAAATCATCACCACAATGATCAAGAAACAATACCCACAAAGCAAAAAAAAGCAATTACATACGCATTTATACAGCTCTATCAGACTATCACTACCTATCTATAACAAAGATCTTTTTTTTTTTTTTTTTTTTTGGTTTGTTTTTATTACTAGAGTTGAAGTAGAGAAACTTACAGTTTAGAAAAAAGAATACCCAAAAGCAAAAATTGTGAGTCAAGAATAATTTTTTGAGCAGAATTTCTAAATTACAACTTTTACAAGAGCGATTTTGTGAACAAAAAGCACAGAGAAAAGGAGAGTTGGTTGAGTTGGAAAATGGAAAAACGTAAAGAGAGAGTTCACCTGGGTTTTTGGTTACGTGGGTTTCGACACGTGTCCAAAAAAACCTGCATTATTCATTACTTCGTTACGAGTCGTGTATTATTTGCAAGAAACGGAACTCAAATGTTATAAAATACTCCTACGTTTTTTTTTTTTTTTCCTATTTTAATGAAGAGTACATTTTGCTTAGAACAAAGACTATTTAACTAGATAAGAAGAGCTTGATCCATAGTGCCTTATCCGATTCCAGTTCACGCAAATTCTAAAAAGATCGAGTGTTTTTTTAATGTTATAAGTTAAATGACAGATATTTCATTGTTTGTGACGTAACCAGAAAAGTTCACTTGCCACATATCTAAATCTTATTGGTTTGGGGTGGGTTAGTTAGTTTTTAAAATTTGTCAAATTAGTTTATAGTGTATAATATTTTTTTAGCTTATTGATGCAATTGCCCAAGATTATTAGTTCTTCATTTGCTTGTGACTTCATTTGCTAATATTCAATAAAAATCTACAATCTTCAATAATAGTCTTAAAGGGATGTTATATGTCCTGATCCTTAGTTAGCTTGTCAACAAGTAGACAATCAATTTCCCTTCTACTTCTTGGTATCTCATTAGTTTGGCTACACCCAACCTTTTTTAATACTTCATAATTATGTTGTGAAACTTGTAGTAGGTCTCAAGAATACCCGGGCAACAATTTTCTATGATCATTTCTAGAGATTCCTCTCAAAGCGGCATTTTCATACTATGTCTTGACACTACCATCAATGTTCAGCTTTATCTTTCCTAAATGGAGAAAACCAAACAATTAATTTGGCTTGTTTTAAATTATAAGCTTGAGTCGGAACTAATCCAACAATTTTCCTAGCATAATCAGTAATTTGTTTGCATATAAGCTAGGTAAACATTTCTTTCAATCAAATTTCTATTCCGTTCTTCCATATGTGCCATATAATTAAAATTATAAGTGCGGCTCTATACAAGGAATACGAAACAGAATCTATAATATTACCAAGTCATGTAACTAACGGATTCGCAATCACAACATTAATTCACTCTGCCACATAAAGTTATTCCATATCATTTGATCCTTATTAATACGAGAGGAATCCTCTACATTAGTATTCACATCATTCACATTTAGGGGACTCAATAATCTGTCAGTGAAACCTAAGTTCATTAGACATGGTTTTGTTTTGTCTAGAAGCCAAATAAAGTACTTTAATTTCTCAGGTATTTAAAGTTTCCATACGTTAGTCCATCTCCTGTCAATTAAGGTAGTGACATCATCACATGCAAACTCATATGTTGATTCGATACAAAATATACCGTTACTTGTTCCAATCCCAACGAGTATATATGCAAACACAACATTTTTAGAAATAAAATGAGATAATATCAGTAATATTTTATGTCAGACTGGTCAAGAAAAGGAGCTAGCTATCTAGATGTAATGTTCCATTCGCCTTCCATCAGCACGTCGTGAACTTTCATAGATGTATCAACCTAGCTAACAGTAATTTGTCAATAAGCGGACCATCACCACACCACCATTCAAACCAGAAGTTAATCGTTCTTCCATGTCCCACATGCCATTTTACCCCTAAATAGGCTTAGCTTTTAGGAGACTTCTCCAAAAAAAAAAAAAATGTTTGGGAATCAATTTGACAGAGTGTGATCGTGAAGATATTTGCTTTGCACTACATTAGTCCAAATGTCATTAAAGCCTGCAGTCAATTTGAAACCACAGTTGATTGTAGGCTTCATTTTTTGGTGTGTTAGTTGGAGAGGAATTACAAATATTTAATAAAATTTCAATTTATTATCGCTCATGATATGCTAGGTGTCTCATGAACTTTCATTGGTGTAAATTGAGCTATGTAAATGATTTAGATATTTAGAATTTTGTTAGCTCGGTGAACTTTATACAGCAGTCACAAGATCTAATTTTACAGTTTGAGATTTTTACTACGTTCATCACAATATATTTGCTACAAAGTTAGTAACACAAGCAGCGTAACTTTTGCATATTACTATTATATATAAGCGCTGATCTGAAACTTTTGTCGTCCTCACACGTACCATAGGGACCCACAGGGTAGTAAATTGCATACGTGGTTGTTGTGTTGCTTACCCTTTTTCAAATTCTCACTTTTGCAAACTCCCACTTTTGCATACGTGGCACTTGAAACTGTTCTTTTTTGCTCTTTATTAAATTACTTTTTACTTCTTCATCCCAAAATATTTTTATATAATTATTGAGTATCTAAATTTTTAAAATATTAGATTAATCTAATTTAATTTAGTTCCGAAGATTAATCAAATTGCTTTTCAAAAAATTGAAATGTGACAAATATTTTGGGATGGATGAAGTCTATTATTTGTCCTTATATATTTGGGTAAAAATTTATACAGCTTTGGAGCCAAATTTTCTTTTATAACCGGAGGATTTATTAGGTCTTACTCTATCCTTTATTAAACCTCCAATATTTTGCTTCTTTAGTGAACTCATATGTGTGTGTAAAATCTGTCCTAAAATTATTTTTAGGTATAGTTTTAAGAACTTTTACTTTATTAATGTATTTTAATTATTATTTATTAATATTCGTGTATGATCATTAGGTTTATTTGTGTAAAAACTCAAAACTAAGATTATAAATATGGTTGTATGAATTTGGAGTTATTGAAAAAATTTGTTGCCTTAGGTGATTCTAGAAGATGAAAACATATTTTAAGTGAGTTCAAAATAAACACAAAATGAGTTTGAAGCAGGACAGAGTTGGTGTGTCAGCTACGAATTTGGTCAATTTGGTCTGATTCGGTAGCGCTTTGGTTCAAATTCTGTATTAATCTTAAAAATTCACTAAGTATGCATATATTATTAGTTTAGGTTAAAAGAAATTAGGATCAGAAGTCATAAACTTCAAATTCTGACGCCACATCTGATTTGATGTAAATAATTTCATCAAAATGAAAGTTAAGATATTAAAAGAGTGAAATGAAAATTTTGCTTTTATATATTGGAAATATACTTATTTGAAATTTTAATTATTATACATTTAAAAGTGCAAAATAAATTATATTTCTTTAATTAAGTTATCTATTTCTACAGGGGAAATTTCAGAAATGTAGAATTTGCTAACTTACATTGCAAAAGTATAGCCCAAAACTTACATTGCTAAAATATAGCCCCAAAACACTTTTATACAACGTTGTATACTTATATACAAAAGATAGTTACATTATGTATATCGGTGTATGAAATGTATAATGTGTAGGTATATACACTAAAAGATATAATTATACAATATTATACACGAAAATACGCACTTATACATTTATACAATATAGTATATGTGGGTATAAACATATATCTAAACTGGTTTTGAATAAGAATTGCACTTTTATACAAGACAGATATATTTTGTATATAGGTGTATAAAAATGTATAATTGTGTATAAGAGGTGTGTATATGGGTGTATGCACACCTCTCATTCACTATTATACAATATTATCCACTATTATACAGAAACTAACTATAACACCACCAACGACGGAGTAGCAGTAACCACTAGCCATCGTCGAAGTTCTGTTCTCAAGGGAACTCCAAAACCACCGACGAAGTTCGATGAGCAGCAACATAATTTCTCCCTTTGTTCATCTCTATCTCTCCCTCGACGAGATCAAGCCGGAGTTCCGGCGAAAACCACCAGCTACACCAACTCACTCACCACCACCACTAGATCTGAGTGAATTTTTCGGTGATCGAGAGAGAGGCGGCGCAGCAGAGAGAGCGATAGTGAGAGAGAGGAGGCAAGAGAGAGAGAGAGAGAGAGAGAGAGAGAGAGAGAGAGAGAGAGAGAGAGAGAGGGAGGAGGAGGGAGATGGAGTGGGTCATTTTTTATAAGATTTAAAAAAGTGGGTTCCCTAATTACCATACAATGTAATTCTTTATTTTGAGTTTGGGCCCGGACTTAACACGGGCCCTTGCGTAACTAGTTTTTTTTCATAAATAGTTTAGTTTCTATTTGCGCTCTTTGTAACTTATCTCCATCCCCTGTCTGCACATCAATGAATGCTACAGTAGGCTTTAATGTAACGAATTTTAAAACTGGATAATATGGGTCCCAAAACAAGGCCATGAAGAAGACGAATATCTTTCCATACAGAAAAAGATCTGTCTAAAAGAAATCTTATTGAGTCGTGTCAAACCAAATTCAGGGGGCAGCCAACTATCATCTTCCATCACTCTCAACCCGCGATATAAAGTCATTTCGCAAATAATGAAATATTATTTAAAAATTAATGGTATTCTATAATTTTGTCTATTACTTCAAAGTATGAAAAAATATTGCCGAGTAGTTTAACTAGTTTGGTCATAGATTTTGGATCGAATATTAGAAATTTATCTTTAAATATCTATTTGGTTATAAAATTTGTTCAGACTTTAAAAATATTATCCATAATATATTCCAGTTTCAAAAACTGGCTCAAATCAGCTTTCGGTAGAAATTTCTCTTCAATTCACAAACTTTAAATGTATGTCCAAACACAACTTCATAAATTCAAATTTCAAGTATTAACTTCAAAATCTATGATCAAACCGAGCTAATGGTTTTTCACTTACAAACTTTAACTCTTTGTCAAGATGAAATTTATGTGTAAACACAATTTAACTTTCGAGATTGTTTGGTACGTGAAAGTTATTTTTTCAGGAGAATTTAGAGTTTGAAGTTTTTTTTTTTTAAGGTTTTACAGCTATCTTAAGTTAATAATAAAATAATACTTCCTCCATTTCAAAATGTTTTGTTTTACTTTTCTTTTTAGTCCATTTAAAAAAAAAATACTTTCTCTGTCCCTATTTATGTGATACACTTTCTTTTTTCGTTTGTCCCAGAATACAAGTTTTAAAAGTTTCTTTTATTTCTTAATTCCGTGTCCAGTCAAACTATATCACCTAATTTGAAAGTCAGGGAGTATCTCATTTCTTTTTTCGCAAACTCCTCAATTCCAACTTTCCAAATGTTTAAGACTAGAAGATTTAAAATTTTATTTTCTTAAGCTTGCGTCAAAGTCAAAACCAGACAAACAAGGGGAGAAAAGGCCATAAATGGTCTCTTAACTATGAGAGTTGGTTCAAAATAGTCCCCGACTATGCACTTAACAGTCTTGATCCTTTAAGTTTGCTACAAGTTAACAGAAATGGTCCTTTTAACTATGACGTTGGTTAACAATAGTCGCTTAAGTATGCACTTAAAATCCTTTAAGTTCGCCAAAAGTTAACACTTTTTGTCTCCGACAGAATATTCATCGAACTCTGTTTGTTAGATTTGAAGGGAACTGTGAAAGAAAGGAAAAAAATAGCTAGAACTCACATTTAGAGACACACATTACTAAAGAAAAGACCAAATTATGGGGAAAAAATCGATGGACATTAGTTGGCTATAGGGAAAAACCTACAGACTTGATAATGTTAGAAAATAGTGTCTTGAAACACAAATCGACAGACTCTGTCGATTAAAACCGAGGGAGTTCATCGGCTAAGTAAAATACACTAGACTCAGTTTTATTGAAAACCCGGTCTAAACATAAATACTTCCATTGTAGTGATTTTTTTTTTTTTTAAGTTTCCGCTCATTTTTCCTCAAAAATAACCAACGGGATGCGTTGGTTTTTGTAAAAAACAATAAAAATTTAAAAATAGTGTCTCTCGATTTTATCCATCGGTTTCCGTCCATTGCTTTTTCGCTTGGTTTTAGTACTGACAATTTTTGTAGGTTTTGCTATTTCTAATTTAGTTACGTCGGTTTTGTCCCGAGGTATTTGACATTTTCTTTAGTAATGTGTGCCTCTAAATATGAGTTCTCGCTAATTTTTTCCTTTTTTTTCATATTTCTCGTCAAATTTAACAAGCAGAATTCGATGAATATTTTGTCGGAGACTAAAAGTGTTACCTTTTGGCGAACTTAAAGGACCAAAATTGTTAAGTGTATACTCAAGGGACTATTTTTAACTAACCCTCATAGTTAAAGGATCATTTTTGTTAACTTGTGACAAACTTAAAGGACCAAGACCGTTAATTGCATCGTTAAGGGACTATTTTGAAACTGTTAAGTGCATACTTAAGGGACTATTTTGTACCTATCAGTGCATAGCTAAGGGACTATTTTGCCCATTTATGTCCTTTTCTATACTCTGAACTAGGTAACTTGTCCGCGCTTCGCGCGGTCAGTCATATCATTTATAAATTAAATTAGTATAGAAAAGATAAGATATAATAGTAAAATATTTTTTAAAAAAATACATATACAAAGTAAGACATATATATATATGAGAAAACTAAAAATCAAATTTATAAGAAAAACATAAAAATAATAATATTCAATAAACCATTTTGTTGATTTTATAATGGAGTTATGAGCAACCGTCCTTCTAATGGGAATGAGCAACTAACATACATTTTATCGACAAAAGAATTTATGCAGTGTAAAACCACCAATTTATCTCGTTCTTATTTAAATATTTTTCATAAATAATATAAATAATAATAATATTTATTAGAAAATGTATTTAGAAGTAAATGTTATACACAGTTAGTCTTTTGGTTCCATAAGCCCTCTTATCGTATCCATTCCTATATAATTGTCGTTTATAAATAATATTAATCATTATAAATAATAGGAGTAATACTTAAAATGAATGTACTTAAAGGTAAATATTATACATAATTAGAACATCTTAAAATAATTATTCGCGTCTTCCACTCCTATGTAATCATCATTTATACATAACATGTGTTATTGTAATAAATTAGTACTACTTTTTTTTTTTTTTTAAATTGGGTGTTGAAAAGAAGATAAAAAGAAAAGAAATAGGTTTGCATTTTAATCTTCCAATCCATCATATTGATTTTTTTTCTGCCCCTCTGATTAGTTCTAAATTGTTTTTACCAATTGTGAATCTTTAAACTTCTTCTAGAACCAAATAAGTTATGAAGATAGAGATAACTTGCACATTAAACATTTTGAGGTTAGGAATATAAAAAGGGATGAAAGTGATGTAGACTTATTAATATAAGTTACAATGGAGATAAAGAGTTGTGAGTTATGGAGGCAAAACTTTTAGCATAAAACAAATAAATAAAAGAGGAAACAGGTCCTAAAAAAAATTATCTTTCTTGGTCAAAGAGAGCCGAAGCATTGCAAAACAGATAACTCTACAAATTACACATTTTTACGTACTTTAAAGTTCACATTGTTATCTTCAAAAACAAAATAACTCTAGAAAGCTTGCAAAAAAGCTACTCACTCATTTCATAATAAGTGGTGTTTTTAACCTTGCACACCCCTTAAGAAAGTGTTCACTCCCAGAAAATTAAGAGTGTTTTTACTGACTTGCCCCTAATTAAATGCCTAGAAAAGAAAAACTACTTAATGATTTTTAATTATGTAAATAAGGAAAATTGTGGAAGAATAAGATCATTTTCTTCTTGAAATCCTAAAGCAATATTTATTTTTTTAAAAATGAAATACCTAAAACACCATTTATTTAGAAACGGAGGGAATACAATACAAAAAGTGCACCTGTTAACAATTATAGATTAATAAATAATACATAACGTCTTAACAAATTCATGAATAACACTATTCGTTGTAGACTATGGAAAAAATAATCCCGAGCATGATAAACAAATATAAACTTTTATTATATACGGATCAGAAGTAAGAGAACCGCCTTTAAGGAAAAAAATTAAATTTAATATTATGATAGTAATGCTCAATTGAAAAAACTCTAAACTTATATTACATCGTGATAAAATAATCATTTTTCATGGTTCCTTAAAAAACATATTCAAATACACAAAAACATCAGCAATAAAATAAAGGTAAGAGCAGACTACAAAAATATATTTTTCTTAATTTTTTTAATTTACTTTGTGTTTGTTGAAACTAGCGAAAAATCATTTCATGAATCCTCTCAATCACACTTCCATCTTTTGATTTTGTTATGTTACTCTTCTTAACTACGTCTCATCCCAAAAGCCATTTCATAATCCTGTCATCACGCCTCGATCTCTTCTTCTTTCCTCACAACTCTAATTTACGCCCACAACCTGTATGGCAGACACCTTAGACACTTTTCTATATATTTTTTTTCACATTTATCAACATCTCTCATGGTGTTCTCCAACCAGGAGTACAATGTGAAAATTCTCAATGACAAAATATATAAAAATAAAGTAAAATATAGTGCAATAAAAGGAACCCACTCCATCACCAGAAAGTAAATCTCGATATATTATTCAATCACAACAAAAGAGTTTTTGTCACTCTTAATTACATATGATGAACTCACAACAACAAAAAAGCTCCCAAATTCTAAACTGATTAATGATACAATCAACATTTTGTAGAACTCCTAAGCCAAAGATCTAATTAGAGAACCTGCGATGTTATAATATAAATTGAATCTAAATGTACATGTTTCTATGAGTTAACTGGTATGGAATATCTAGAGTTATTATGAATATTTAACTGTTTTGGTATAGATATATAAGTAGTTTTTCTTAGTTTTTGTAATACTTTTGTTCTTTGTCATACAATACCAGTTCTTCATTCTGAAAAATCTCTCCTCATGTGATGCCCTTTTCATTCTTGCAAATACAATCCACTCACATGTACTCCGAATGATATTCTTACAAACATATTGAATATTATTTCAATCAATTTAACATAGTTTCACTAAAATTCTCAACAAAACTATACATCACAAAAGAAATGCTCAAAAGAAAATTACTTGAAATCTCTACTTGTGAATGGTCCTTCACCACAAGACTGAAGACTTCAAATTATTGAGTCCGGAACCAAAATGACTCAATAAAAAATCAAGTGAACCAAAATACCCAAAAAAAAAAAAATTGGTTTAGCGCAGTATTTTACTAGTAGGGGGTCCCGTGGTTCCTATGCCGCCGCGTTTCCCGATCCGGTTTGCGACTTTCGGAGTTTAGCAGCCGGCTTTGAACTTGATGAAGGTTCCATTTCTGCAGGCTGTGAATTTGCACTTTCATTCGAAAGCGATGAGACCGCAAAAATCAAAGTTGCGGGGAGCTCGAGAAAAGAGCCAAAGGAATCAAGAATAAAGAGCCGAAAAAGGCAACAAAAGAGAGAAAGGGAAAATTGGAAGATGAATCTTTTCCCCGGAGCTAGAACAACTTGTTCTTCCTGACCGCTTCCGCCTTACACACGGAAGATTGGATTGCCTGAATCACGAGTCTTATATACTGTGTTACAATCACCTCATATTGATAAAAGTCCAGAGAACAATTTTGATTGAAAATCAAGAAAGAATTTCTGGTCATAAAAACAGAAAGGCATGAATTGCGCAAGAAGTTCTTTCGGTTAAAACTCCGTGCGACTCGGAGGACATAA
>NC_083340.1:134525977-134526592 GCF_019175385.1 Lycium barbarum | reverse complement strand
ACTGACTAGTCATTTTCTATCTATGAAGTAGGACACTCGTCCTACCTAATTCAATGCTAGGTAAGCAAGTTAGTATCCTAGCGGAGCTCTTGAAGGGGGGAACATCCTAATGGATAAGTATGAGCACCTTATCCATCTCATATGAGAACCCCAGAGCCCAGGAAAAGGAAAATCACCAAAAAATGCTTACGTAGCAATAGAAGCCTGTTTTCTTTCTCAATAGAAGCAGGCTTCCTTTTTCAATAGAAGCCTATTTTTTTTTCTCTTTTTTGATTTCTTCCTTTCTCAATAGAAGCAGGCTTCCTTTCTCAATAAAAGCCTGATTTCTTTTCTTTGTTTTGATTTCTTCCTTTCTCAATAGAAGCGGGCTTCGTTTCTCAATAGAAGCCTGTTTTCTTTCTCAATAGAAGCCTGCTTCCTTTCTCAATAGAAGCAGGCTTCCTTTCTCATAACGAAGTCCTTCTTTCAGCAAAATCGAAGCTCCTGACTCAAAAGAAATGCGTATGTTAAGAAGATAGACTACCTCATTCTATCTCATCTTCATCAATACTATTGGTGTGGAATGGTGATTTCCCCATCTGTCTGTAGCGGGGAAAGCCGCTTGACCAATCACTA
>NC_083340.1:134524701-134525520 GCF_019175385.1 Lycium barbarum | reverse complement strand
AGGCCAGAAATTGGAACACATTGATTCCGCTCGTTCCCGTCCTTCGCTTCAGGGCCTGTCGCTTGAATGAAGACACCCGATCGGCCCGACTTTCCCAAATGCCCCCCACCGGCCCTTCTCCTTTACGGGTCTGGATTTCTCGCGTCGTTAAGATCTCCATGAATTCTATTATTTTGCCTTTCTTTGCTTCTGAGGCAGTCTAGAATAGATTCCCAAACGGGTCCTGACTTTTCAACAACAGAGGATCGCATTCCATCGGTTTTTTAAGATCCCTCTAGTGCTAAATAAAAAAGATCTTTGAGCAAAGGGAAGGACACACGGCAATTACCCCGAAAACTAGCGGATTCTTTTTCCGTCCCTCGTCATCGAGAGGAAGAATCGCTGCTATTAAGTATTTTAATTGTTGTTCTTTTCTTTCTAAGAGGTGGAATAGAATAACCCGGTTGAAGCGTAAGAGAAAGAGAAGGACTTATCTCAGATCTTTACCTTTCCCCCTTATATGCGGGGATCTATTTTTCACATTTGAATTTCTCCTGCTTACCAAGCCGCCCACTTGAGAAACTAGTCGCCAGGAAAGAAGCGAGGAGGAAGCGAAGCTGTCTACGAAGTGAAGCTGTCTACGAAGCTTTGCTTCTCCCCCTGTAGTCGTAATACTCGGCTTGTCGCTACTTTGATTCAAAAGGTAACCGACGGTTCCCGACTTTCTCCGCTTTCCGCAACCGTAACCACTTGTCATTCCGATTACTTCATCCATAAACCTTTTTTGATTTCAAAATAGCGATACTGCCTCTATCAGGCGGCGACAGCCCCCCCTCCCCC
>NC_083340.1:134522847-134524518 GCF_019175385.1 Lycium barbarum | reverse complement strand
TCCAACCAGTCAAGTGGCTTTCCGCTCCTCTGTCTTTGTTTCGGTGAAAGCCTCAACGCTCGCGTTCTACAGGGAACCTTTTTTACTATTTACCTTCGCCGGAAGCAAAGGGCGAAAACTCCAAAACTTAATAACCTTTTTTTTTAGGATGCCTGGGAACAACTCCTAGGTCAATTAAGGAGAAAATGTTGGAACCTCAGGAAAGGAACCCCGGGACTGAAAACTAAACGGATAAGAATGAATTGAATAAAGAAAGAATATATAGAACCTTGAGCATTTTCTCTTCTCGGCAATGGTTGAGAGTAAAAAAAGGGTATCCGCATAGAAGGATTGCTGGTATACCGGGTAGATGTTTATCTTTTCAACTTCAGCGAAAATGTTCAAAGCACCACCTTCGTCAATTATCTTGATGTCGAAAGGGAAGAGGACAGGGTCTTAGTTACTTAAAAGTCAAAAAAGGGGAAGTTTCTCCATATTCTGTTCGGCTTACGGCTTCATTCCTCGAACTAATCTACTTTAGGGATTCACCTAGCAGCTTTTAATAGGAAAGCTCGTTCCACCACTTCGACAAATTCTTTCGCAGCAGCTTGAACTGAACCGAACCGGGGCTATCAACGTGAACGAGAGAAAAACAAAGCCCATTACTCGATCAGGGGATCTAAGCCACAACTCTATTCCCGACTCAAAATCTATAAAGGGCTGATCCTTCGACATTATTGAAGGGAGGGGGCTCGACCTGAAGCCTTTAAATAGAGTCCCATCCGCTTCCCCGGTTCCCGAGAAGCCCATGGGATCCGCTCTACAGATACCATCAAATCCCAGTTTCCGAGATACCACATCAGCCCTACGAATCTCTCTGTCCTCTAACCGAATTAGCGCATCTTCCTTTCTCCAGACAGAGATAGTGAATCCTTTCTCTTATCAGCTCTATCTTCTCTTTTTCTTGAAGACCCACCAAAAAACATCACCCAGTAAGAGGCTTCTGCTACGAATACTTCCTCATCTGGCAGTTCTTCAGATACTCAAATTCTGATATTGGATTTTCTGCCAGCGCGGGGCGGTGGTTTTTTGATTCTCTCTTTCCTCTCTTGAAGATAACCAGTTTCGTGATGGGGAGCGAAGAGAGACCTTCGGTCCGAAGCCGATAGGAAGTGAAAGTCGCTGAGGTAAGTTCTAGATCTTATTGTTGTTGTTATTTATTTTCTTCTTCTTGTGTTCATTTCTTCGATTATCTTTTTTTTCCCCCCTTTAGGCGGATGGCGGCGAATGCTGGAAAAGCTAAAGCAAACCAGAAAGGATTTTTTTTCAAAATAGTACTTGTGTTTTTAGCAAAAAAAATCATAAGGAAACATTATTATTATAAAAAGCAAAATCTTAGAGTAGATGGTGCTCTCTTTCCTGTTGTTTTTGGGGTTCATAATCGATGACTTATCGGCTGCCTTGCTTGAGGAATAGTTTCACAAAAATGGAGACGAGTACCCTTTCTTCCACCTCCGAAGGATGAGATTAGGATGAGCTTTGATGAAGAAAAGAAGAATTGGTAGAAATTCTCATAACCTCAATTATGAACATTTTGAATTTGAAAAAGAAAGATATATCTCATTCAAATTTCACAGGAAACAAAACCTTTTCAAATAGGAACCACGGGACCCCCTACTAGTAAAGGGAAAA